>NC_043701.1:68231251-68234607 GCF_006229205.1 Suricata suricatta | reverse complement strand
TGGTGTGTCTATAATGTTCATGAAGTTGGAATTAATTGAACTTAATTAGAGGGAGTTAATAATTTATAGTGCTTAATAATTACAAAAATTAAAATGCTTGAGATGAAAATTTTATCTGGGAAAAAATATATATACATTTATACCATTATGTAAGTTTCATCATCATAATAATCTTGGTAAACTTAGTGATAACAACAATATACAAAGATGATATATTACTATCAAGCATAGAGTTGAAAAGAAAAAGAAGTTTATGGAATCTACTAAATACAGTTCAGTCAATATCTATTTCTGATGCCATTAATTACTATCTACTGGTTAGTGTTCAACCATAATCAACAAATTAATAGACTTTTCCTGATAATACTTCCATTTTCTGCCTAATGGTGTATTAAGTTAGCTCACATTGAGTGTCCTGATTAGAATCAGTTGACATATCATAACATTGTTTATTGAGCATGGCAAATGTTTGCCTAAACTCTTTTTTGTTTGTGTCTTAAAAAAAATAAAAGTATGCTAAGGCGTGCATAAAAGAAAAGATAATTAAAGTGTTCATTTGAGAATAGGTGTTCTGTCTTCTTGTCCAAACCAATGGACACTTTTTAGATTTTAAATTAACTTGAGTATATTTCAGTATTAGATTCTCTGATCATAACCCTCTTCATGGAACACTCTTTATCTGGCTGCCTTGAGATTATTCCTTTAGCACTAGGATATCCTTGTTTCCCTATCTGGCCACAGCTCAGTGTCTGTTGCAGTCCGGCCTATCCCTTAGAAGTTAGTTTTACTCAGAGTTCTGACCAAAACTCTTCTTGTCCTCAGCTGGTGTCATACTGGTGATCTGAAAGTCAAGATCCTGGGGTTAGTGATACTCCTGTTTTATTATTGTTCTTAGTTAAAACTGTGTCTTTTTTAGCCTGTGAATATGTAATAATAATCTATATGTTTTAGCAAAAGTAAACCCATGAGAAGCATCTAGCACCAGGTCTTGCATTGGTGGTTAGTAAATGTTTCTTGAATGGTGAGTGGATACCCCACAAAATATTTTTGACACCAATAGTGATTTGCATGCTTTTGATTGAATAATGAATAGTAGGTCTTTCTGTGGGCTTACAGGAGCTTTGGTTTTCTTTGTCTATAATTTTCATGTATTTTAAGATAATTTCCTATTGCCCTGAAATTACTTTAGATACATGATGAGTTCCCAAGGGCATGGAAGTAACAATTGTGAGGTTGCAGAAATCCATTATTTCTTTTGTAATAGACTTTTGGTGTGTGCAGGGACCATCTTATGGAAGAAAAGTGAATCAGAAAAAAATTTGTGTGAAGGTAAAATTTGAGCAGCCATCCAAAATTGATTAAAGGTTCTCAAGTTATTTGGTGACTTAATCTGAAATTAAATAAGAAGTGTTGGTTTGCTGGCTTTTACTGGTTAAGATGCTCCCCAAAGCTAATTTATTAATCACCTTATTTCTGGAATATTCTAGTCTTAATAGTGGTAAAATGTTGCAAGTTAATGACAAAGGAAGGGCAAAGCCATGGCTAATAGTCATCATCCATTTCCTACATAAAAGGTAGCTACTTTTTTGCATGGACCTCAAGTATATTGTAGTATAGAGGTGGAATTTAAGGAAAGGTATTAAGCAGGCTGTGTTGTAGCTTATGGGCAAGTAATAAATTGTATGGTCCAATAAAACCAAGTCTATCACCTTCAAGGCTCAGTTCAGGATCTGTTTAGCCAGATTTTTTTTCCCAATGGAGGAGAAGTCAGGCAGCTCCTTAATTTCAAAATTGGATCATTTCATTTTATTCTGATGGCCTGGCTTTTATATTCATAGGTCCTGTGATGTTTATTATTAGTACATTTTTAGAAGTAAAAGTCTCTAGTAATTATTATTTTTTTGGCCTGAGAGTAGATTGCATTTTAAAACTAAAAATAATACTGGTGCAATTAAATGTATTGTTTATACAGAACTTGCCAAACTTATTTTAAAACATGTATGTTTTATAAATTATTGAAAAAGAAAGTTTCTTGCTATTCATAGGGCTTTATTCACCAGTTGGCATGAGAAATGTTAATGTGCTAAGGAAAAAGTAATATTAAGACTTTCAACATTGTGGAACTCACATTTTTTTAAAGAATTAAAGTTATTTTATATGAAATGAATAAAGGTCCTGACCTAAGTTATATTTGATGTAATTAAACCATGTACAGTTAAAGAAAAAGTCAATTTACTTTTCATAGGAATTAATAAGAATTTTGAAATAATTTATGTGTATTTAAGAAACATATCAAACTTGATAATAAAATCAAGTTTTCCTTAGTAACATTTTGCTTGAAGAAAAAGGGTCTTCTGTAAACTAACCAAAGTTCCTAGAGAACTGAGAGAGCAATGATGCCACATAAAGAATAATGAATTAGCATCCTCAGAGCAAGATGAACTTGATTCTGACTGAGTTATGAGATAATAGTCCAGATACTGGGCTTTGTCATAACTTACAGACTCACTTCAGACAGAAACATAGGTCAGAAATACCACTCTTCCTGATTATAGTGGAAAGCATTTTCTAAGTTGTATACTATCAGAGTATTATACATTCTCTTACTGTCTCTGATAAATTCTAAAAACATGGCTATTGTAGGCTCTGCACTGAGCGTGGAACCTGCTTAAGATTCTCTCTCACCCTCTCCCTCTGTTCCTTTCGCCAGCTCATGCTCTCTTTAAAAACTAAACAAACAAATAAATGAAAACATGGCTTTCTCTCCCTTGTTTGAATAGAATAAAATTTTAAAAATCAGAAGAATCAGCATAAAATATTTTGAGGAGATTTTTCAAGCTCTGTATTTACTTCTCACATCTGTAATAAAATAAAATCATGCCATAATCTCTTTATCTTTGTTTCTGTAATACATAAGATATGAAACTAATCTCCACTTATATAAATTAAGAAAATAATAAAGCAAGAAATATTAGTTGCTCTAGCAAAAAATAAATCTTTTTTTAAATATCTCTTTTCCAAAATGATTTCCTAAGAGCAGTGCTTCTCAAATTCTGGCCTCTGGACCAGCAGTAGCACCACCTCTGTACTTATTATAAATGCAGATTTTCAGGTCCCACCCACACCTACTGAATCAGAAAGTTTGAAAGTGGAGTCCATCAGTCTGAGTTTTGAAAGGCTTCCCATGTAACTCTGATAGCCACTACAATTTGAGAACAACTACCTTAGACCATGAATATGAGTTAAAACTAAAATAGAGTTTCCCTTATTTTCTTTACTTTTTTTTTTTCCTCTTCCTTTTTTTGGTGGTGGGGGTGGTTATGTTTAAATGAAGTTGCTTTTACAACACCAAAAAC
>NC_043701.1:68229143-68231151 GCF_006229205.1 Suricata suricatta | reverse complement strand
GATTGCCACTTCAGATAGCTGTGAAATTAGGTGATTAACTAGTTGTTACTTAACCTTCTAATTTCTGTATAAGTCTAATTACATGAAATAGAAGTTGGGGTTTTGATTTTTTACTTTGCTTTTCTGTTTGGAGTGTCATTGTAACTACTGTAGTGTAAATGATGGAAAATAATTGCATATGTTAAAAAAATAAATTGTGGTATATTAAAAAAGAAAAAACTAAAATAGAAAGGTCTGAATTTCTGGGTAGACACACTGGTTTTCATTGAATCTCAGTTCTGCCTAGTGATCCCATTTGGGGATGTTTTCAAGACCCCAGCCCAGATCAAATGAATCATAATCTCTGCCTTATGAGCATTTTTAAAAGTTCTCCGATGGTTCTAATGAGCAGCAAGATTGAGAGGCATGGCTTTTAGTTCTGCTCGTTCTATAGGTCAACCATGTCCTGCATATTCAGTGTAGATTAATGTGTGGTTATTCTTGTTGCGCTTTTCTGTTGATCCTGATTTCCGGTTTTTCTTTGTTAACCCATTACCTAAAGGTAAAGAGAGCCAAAGAGAGCATAGATCAGCTGCCAGGGTAGTTATATATGGATTGCTCTCATTTCGGGAACTTTTACATTCAATTTAAAAATCAGCCCAGTATCCCTTGGATTATTAAATAGACTTTACTACTGTTATTCTTACTCTGTCTTCTCCCTTTTCAGTCCGTTCTCCACATGATGCTGTAGCCATCATTGTGTTTCTAAAATACAAATCTGGTCATATTCACATTTTTAAAAATGGATTGCAGGGCTGGACGTAGGGGCCTGCTTCCTCTGTCCACTGTTCTCCTCCCCAAGTTCCTTTTATGTTGCAGCCATATGAAATGTTTTGTTTAGTTTGTTAGTTTGAACCCAGTGTGTTTGTTAGTTTGAACTCAGCATGTTTTCTCTCAACAGAGCTCATATGAACTTCCCTACCTGGAACACTGCTCCCCGGCTGGTGGTCACTATTCACTTATTCATCCAAGATTTTATATGATTTCTTCCAACTTAACTGATCATCAGCACTTGAGATAACACTCTCTGAGGCTCCTTAGAATCTCCCTTATGACACCTTGTTACATAGCTTGCTTACTTTTCTGGAGTTCCCAGTGGACTTAAAAAATTAATGGTGGTATTGTTCTTGTATTTATTGTTAACTTTTCTACATTTAACCAAGAGCCTATACATAACATTTTCAATAAACATTTATTGAGTAATTGAAAGACTGGTAACACAATGAAATAACATATTAAAAGTAAATAAGAAATGCACCAAAGGAAAAACAAAAAGGCAACATAGAGTCTGGAGTGAAAACTGTACTTTAACTGTGCTCTGATAGACAAAGGGCCCAGTTGTCTGATCTCCCAGGTAAATGGCCTTTGTCCTCCACCAGCCTGACTGACCCTTTAATCCTTCTCTTTTCATGTTACAGGAAGATACTGTCTTCTGGCAAAACAATTCAGAGACGCCATTGTTTTATTAAAGGAAATTAAATAGGTCAGCATATCCCATTCTGTGTTCTTTAAGCATTAGATACACAATATTTTAGTAGTTTTTATATAAAAATATTCTCTGGCCAAATAAGTTTGGGATATATCAGATTAAATTAAGCAGAATCTTTATTATGCAGAACTATTTTTAACCTCCAAAAGGTAAAAATAGTAACCATTTATTTGGATTGTTTTTGAGAGACATCTTGCAGAGGTACTCACCGCCTAAGTGAACAGTTTGAAAAACAGTAGTTTAAAAGAATCAGCAATTTGTCACTCTAAGAAAGTTGAGGGGGGGGGAAGAGAGAGGGTTTGCAGGGAGATTCCCTTCATCTCTCAGGAAACTAATAGATCAAAATTATTTTCTGAGCCATTGGACTTTGTGAGGTAGAACAAAAGAAAACATATATCCACAAGTATTGACCAATTTATATGTTGTCAAGGCTATTTATTTATTTTTCTGGTGCAGGCCTGTTGTAGATGCTGTTGGTTT
>NC_043701.1:68201802-68229043 GCF_006229205.1 Suricata suricatta | reverse complement strand
AAAAAGAAAAAAAACCAAAAAAACCCCAACAAAACAAAACAAAACAAAAAAACAGCATGTAATTTCTGTCCTTGACGGAATGTATTAAATAAGCAAAAACCACCAACAAGCAAGACAAGTACTACAATGTAAAAACATTAAAAAAAAAAGACAACCCTCTCAGAGGTGCAGTAGGCATGACTTGGAGTATATAATGAAAGAAAATGCAAAATGTTTATTGATTTATGATGTGGTTTCATCTTAGCTTGGGCAAACCATGCAGTATTTAATACATAGTAGCAAAATATTTACTATTGAAGCTTGAAAAGATGTGAGTTCTTTGTGTGCAGCCTTTCATTTATGCATGTGAGAGGGTTGTCAAGGCTATTTAAAAATATGCAATATAAGCATAAGATACTCGTCTTTCTATAACTACATATTCTTACTAAATATGCAACTCATTGTAGTGGATAGATTTTCTGAAATGTAAAGTCTATACATGCATAGCAGTTTAGAGAAAAAGTGTAACAATGCCAGCTGAAATAGACAAGGAAAACAAAGATACAGGAAGGATCTAAGTGGGCCCTGAGGGAGAATAATATGGGACCTTTTCAGAGTCTTGGACTTTGGAGTTTAGATTATATTGAACAGTGGAATGGGGCACCACTCATCTCCAAAGTTAAGCTTTGAGTGTCCATGGGTAGCGTTAGTGGGTACCTCTACCCTGTGTGCATTTATGCTTAGGAGGCTCCTGGGAGAAAAGGCACTGACGCCTCAGGCACTGAGATTTGAAGGCATAAAAGCCTAATTGACTAGAGCACTACAGGCTGAGTTAATCGTGCTGTTCTCAAACTCCTCTCAGTGAGGGAAGCTGGACCAGTGAAGAACACTGAGTGCCAAGGTCTTAAGATATCTGGGGAAAGTGACTCTTCAGGCCGCATTGTACGCTTAATTCCAGAACTTCTCTGAATGGCCGTTCTGGCACAGAGGGAAAATTTAGAGATGGTCAGTGTGACAGGTTCATGTCATAAGTGCCATTTCAAGTTTCTCTTATACATGGGGACCATAGAAGTGCATAATCCTAAGTGGGCTTACTTTAGAGGGGCCTACTGGACACTGTGTGTGTGTGTGTGTGTGTGTGTGTGTGTGTGTGTGTGTGTGTTATATACGCATACATGTGTTCATGCTTCATTACTGTTTCCACTGAGGAAATGTTCCTCTTCCTTTCGTAATGAGGTCAGTCCATCGTCCCACCCTCTCCTCGCTACAGGACTGAGCCCCAGATTTGGCTTAGCTCACCAGGATAACTTGTATCCCTAATCGATGAGTGTGGTATTCCAACAGGTAGACATGGAACACTAGCAGGACCTGAGTCCTTCATGATATTAGATAAATACTGGGAAAGAGAGAGGCTTGCTTTCTTTTGATTCATAAAGTATAGAGATAGTGAGCTGAGGCTGACCACTATCTTCTTTCTACCATGTGGAAAAGCTTGCATAAGAATGAAGTTTTCACTGGGCACCTGGGTGGCTCAGTAGGTTAAGTGTCTGACTTGATCTCAGGGTTGTGAATTTGAGCCCCACACTGGGCTCTGGGCTGGGTGTGAAGTCTACTTAAAAAAAATAGGGGCACCTGGGTGGCTCAGTCAGTTGAGTATCCGACTTTGGCTCAGGTCATGATTTCACAGTTTGTGGGTTCTAGCCCCACATCGGCCTCTGTGCTGACAGCTCAGAGCCTGCAGCCTGCTTTGGATTCTGTGTCTTCTTTTCTCTCTGCCCTTCCCCCACTCATGCTCTGTCTTTCTCTCTCAAGAATAAATAAACATTTAAAAAAAAAAAAGAATGAAGTTGTCACATAGAGGAAAGCAGAGCCCAGATACAGAGAAACTGAGTAAGGAACTTTGTTAGAGGCCCTAGATTGAAATGTGCTCAAAGTCTCCTCCATACTTTGACTTCCCATATGTATAAGTCAATATGTTATTTATTTACTTTTAAATATTTATTCATTTTTGAGAGACAGAAAGCATGAGCAGAGCCTGATGTGGGGCTTGAACCCACAAACCCGCGAGATCATGACCTGAGCTGAAGTCGGTTGCTTAACCGACTGAGCCACCCAGGCTCCCCATAAATCAATGCTTTATTTATTTACTTACTTATTCACTTATTTAAGCTAGCTTGAATTTGCTTTTGGTGTGTTTTAGAGAGAGGCATATACTAATGGATAGATCTTTTCACAAAGAGGAGGTAGGAAATGGATGAGGTCACTGGCAGAAGTTTTCATCAGGACCTTGGGGAGCATGGCGTTATGGATTCTGGAAGAGGTGTTTGATGTTTAGGTGAGTCACAGACTTGAAAAATTGCTAGAGCATCCAGCAAAGTTAGCAGTGACATTTTATGTACAGTTGTACCACTAGGAAGAACAGCTGTCGATCTCTAGCAAAGTCACATGGGCAGCTCAACTAATGGAAGAAAGGAATTTGGAAATGGAGTTTGACCTTTAGGAGCCTGACTTGAGTTACTGTTCCCTTGGAATCTGAAGGCTAAGTCCAATGACAAAATATTTCAGGCAAAGGTTGAAAATTTTTAGAAAAACAGAAATCCCTACAAACCTTGTAATTTCTGTAAGCAAGGTTGATAGAGGCTTGAAGCTATTGTGATTTAAGATGCAGTTTTAAGTGTACCTCAAATTTATAATATTGAAAAGAAATGAAGAGAATTCATTCCAAAGATATGGAAATACTGACAATGAAATCTTGGCAGATTGATTAGGCTTGGAGAGAATGTTGGACTGACAAGACAAGGGGAAATTTTGAAAGGGGGTATGAGAAATAAGGCTGGCTAGTTAAAGGCTGGGTTATGGTGCAATTTGCCAGAGAAACTGAAATTGAATTTAATATGAAGTAGTAGGTCCAAAGAGGATTTGATATCACCAAATAAATGTGTACTATTAGCACAGAGCCAGATGTGGGGCTGGATCTTGCAAACCCTGAGATCATGACCTGAGCCAAAATCAAGAGCCAAACACTCAACTGATTGAGCCACCCAGGTGCCCCATATATTACCAAATAATATAAATTTAGCATCATTTATTTAACTTAGGTTCAGTAAAAATGCAGTCTCACTTCTTTCTACCTAGTTGTTTGAGTTTTCAGGTTTCCTTCTATAGTATACGATCCTTTATTTCTCTTTTTGAGATGTCCTAAAAAATTACTCCCACTCCAGCCGTGTGCTGAATTGTCCAAGAACCTAGGGGCTTACTCATAAAGGAGATTAGTTCTGCTTCTAAACACCAGATAGTAAGATAAGACTGTAAGGTCAGGTCAGCTCACAATCACAATTGGTTTGATCATGAGCATCTCACATAATCAGATGATGTTTCTTCCTTCCATCAGAAATGCCCTGCTAATCCAGATACATGCACAGGATGCAGTGGTGGCCATCTTTCAGCTTCAAGGATGCCGCCTTTAAATAACATTTGTCTTCTAGATGTTGTTTCCAAAAACAGGATACCATACCACAGTGGCTGGAGGTCTTAACTCATGCTGACGTACAAGGAAGCTAGGCCTCAAGGATGTTCTTGGAGAGTAAACTCAAAATTCCACAAGCTCTGCCTCACAGCAGCTGACCATGGAGTACATTTTGCTGCCCTGATGCAAACTGGGTACAAGCTGAATGATACCCAGTGTTCTTGAGAATGTGGATACACTTTAACCTTTATAAAATGCTGATCAGAGTACAAATTGCTAAACCCACCT
Source organism: Suricata suricatta (assembly GCF_006229205.1). Classification (NCBI taxonomy): domain Eukaryota; kingdom Metazoa; phylum Chordata; class Mammalia; order Carnivora; family Herpestidae; genus Suricata; species Suricata suricatta. Next base: position 68,225,310 of record NC_043701.1, on the reverse strand, counting down.
TGAAAAACAATTTCACATTTAACAAATTTCATGATGCTTATATACAGCAATTACCCTTAGATATAAACTCACGATGAGCATGATGTCCAGCAATGAAGAATGACTACAAAAATTATGATACAGTCATGCAATCAATTAACATTCAACAGCAAAAATAAATGAACAAGAGCTACACACATCCACATGGATAAATCTCACAAACAAGGCTGAACAACAACAGAATCACGTCATAGAAGGACACATGCAGTTTGAGGCCATGTATCATTTCAAAAATATGAAAAACTAAAAATGTAGGTAAGGACTACGTACATGTGTGGTAAATCTTTAACACAAGCATTGATGAACACAAACTTCAAGATCCTGGTCAGCTCTAGAGAGAATGGAGAGAGCTGTGATTGGAGTTAGGTGTATTGAGGCTCTAAAGATAATAACTTTATGTAATATAGACAACGTAAGTGTTTCATTGTTTAAACCATACACACTGTGTTTTATGCATACTCATTTACATACACAGATATACTTTCATAATCAAAAAAACTTTTGAAGGATCATTTTAGTGGGCTCTTTAGTTACATATATATAAGTGCAAGTCCAGTCAGAAAATCTTGGTCCCTGACTCACAAACTACAGGGAGCTGAAGAACTATTTGCACAGGAATCTCAGGGGCTTTCTGAGAGTGGAGAGACCATAACAGCAACTCCTCCCTAGCTGTTCTCCGCAAACAACCACAGACACTTGTGACCAGACCATCAGACACGGGAGAGCCTCTTTATATAAAAGCCTTCCTGTGGACTATGACCACTCATATCTTCTTCCAGAAGTTTTACCTCCAGGCCCTCCCTTCCAGGTGACCATAGCTTCAAAGTGTCCACGCGTGTACCCACCTACTCCATGTCTGTTCAACATATCTACTCTTCTAACTTCTCTCCTCCTTACTTTTTTCACCTACTTCCCTGTTTGTTGTTTGTTTTTCTATTTTTTATCTACTTGCCAAATCCTTCCTTCCTTCCTTCCTTCCTTCCTTCCTTCCTTCCTTCCTTCCTTTCTTTCATTTTTAAAAATTTATTTATTTTTAGAGAGAGAGCAGGAGGTTACATGGAGAGAAAGAATCTGAAGCAGCACAGAGCCTGGTGTGGGGCTTGAACACACAAACTGTGAGATCATGACCTGAGCCAAAATCAAGAGTCAGATGCTTAACTAGCTAACCCACCCAGGCTCCCCTCTACTTGCAAAATTCTTAAAGTTGAAAGTAATTGAGAAGAAATGGGGGGGGTGAGGGGAAGAGGAGAAAAATAGAAGGAAATACCTTTAAAAAACCGTTATAAGTCTACTCATTATGTTCCTGAAGGTGTTGGAGGGGGACAATGCCTCCTTCATTCAGTAAGTATAACAAATGTAAAAAAAATTTTTTGCTTTGTATCATGAGTTATCAGAACCTTTAAAACTCTAAGAGTAGAAGCTAGTATGCTGTTAACTTCCAAATTTGTTTAACAAGTATTTCCCTCTTTTTCAAATGCCTATCTTGAACAACACTAATTTCAGTGAAATAATGATGGGAAATACTGAGTTTGAATTACTACCAAGAGTGTTCTCAGAGTAAAAGCAGGAGCTAAATATTATGCTTTTATTTATAGTAAATGTCATTAATAAAACATTTTACTGAATTCCCCTACTTTCTTAAAGTTGTTATTTTAATTCCAGTTAGTTAACATGCACTTTTATATAGTTTCAGGTATACAGTGTAGTGGTTCCACAATTGTGTACATCACCCGGTGCTCATCACAGTGATCCTGATCCCCATCACCTATTTCACATCTCACCCTTCATCTTCTCTCTGGCAACCATCAGTTCTCTATATTTAAAAGACTGTTTCTTGGTTTCTGTCTCCCTTTTTCCCCTGTGCTCATTTGTTTTGCTTCTTAAATTCTACATATGAGTGAAATCAGTGGTATTTGCATTTCTCTGACTGATTTATTTCACTTAGCATTATATTTTCTAGCTTGGTCCATGTTGTTGCAAATGGCAAGATATCATTATTTTGGGGGTTTATTAACATTCCATTGTGTATATGTGTGTGTATACACAAATTTACATACATAAATATATATATGTATGTATACACACATATACGTATACATATATACACACACATACCACTTCTTCCTTATCTGTTCTTCCACTTTTGGACATTCGGACTCCTTCCATATTTTAGCTATTGTAAATAATACTGCTTTAAACATAGGGTTGAATATATCCCTTTGAATTAGTGCTTTTGTATTCTTTGGCTAAATACCCAGTAGTGTAATTTCTGTATAGTAGAGTAGCTCTTTTTTTTTTTTTAATTTTAATGTTTATTTATTTTTAAGAGAGAGAGGGACACAGAGCACAAGCAGGGGTGGGCAGAGAGAGAGAGGGAGACAGAATCCCAAGTAGGCTTCAGGCTCTGAGCTGTCTGCATACAGTCCAACGTGGGGCTCGAACCCACAAACCATGAGATTATGACTTGAGCCAAGGTTGGATGCTTAACTGACTGAGCCACCCAGGCACCCGGAGTGGCTCTATTTTTAACTTTTCAAGGGAACTCCATACTGTTTTCAACAGTGGTTGCACCAGTTGGCATTCCCACCAGCAGTGCCTGAGGGTTCCCCTTTTCCCACATCCTTGCTTGCGTCTGTTGTTTTTTGTGTTGTTGATTTTAGCCATTCTGACAGGAATGAAATGATATTGCATTGATTGCTTTTCCCTAATGATAAGTGATGGTGAGCATCTTCTCATGTGTCTGTTGACCATATGTACATCTTCCTTGGAGAAATGTGTGTTTATGTTTTCTTCCCATCTTTGATTGGATTATTTAGGGGTGATTGGTGTTGAGTTGTATAAATTCTTCATATATTTTGGATACTAATCCATTATTGGTTATGTCATTTGTGAATATCTTCTCCATTCTGTAGGTTGTCTTTTAAGTTTGCTGATTGTTTCCTTTGTTTTGCAGAAACTTTTATTTTGATGTAGTCCAAGTCGTTTATTTTTGTTTTTGTTTTGCTTGCCTCAGGGGACCTAGAAAAAAGTTGCTATGGCCAGTATCAGAGAAGTTACTGCCTGTGCTCTCGTCTAGGATTTTTAAGATTTCAGATCTCATATTTAGGTCTTTCAACTATTTTGAATTTATTTTTGTGTTATGGTGTAAGAAAGTGGTCCAGTTTCATTCTTTTGCATGTAGCTGTCAAATTTCCCCAACACCATTTGTTGGAGCAGTTGTCTTTTTCCATTAGATATTCTTTCCTGCTTTGTTAAAGATGAATTGACCATATAATTGTGGGTTTATTTCTGGGTTTTCTATTCTGTTCTTTTAATCCCTGCATCCATTTTTGTGCCAGAAACATACTTTTTGGATTACTACTGCTTTGTAATATAACTTGAAGGCCAGAATGGTAGGGCTTCTAACTTTGCTTTTCTATTTAATATTGCTTTTGCTATTCAGGGTCTTTTGTGCTCCATACAAACTTTAGGATCATTTGTTCTAGTTCTGTGTAAAATGCTGTTAGGATTTTGATGTGGATTGCATTAAATCTGTAGATTGCTTTGGGTGGAATAGACATTTAAACAATATTTGTTCTTCCAATCCTCAAGCGTGGAATTTGTTTCCATTTCCTTGTTTTCAGTTTCTTTCACCAGTGTTTTATAGTTTTCAGAGTACAGGTCTTCTACCTCTTTGGTTAAGTTTATTGCTAGGTACCTTACTACTTTGGGTGCAATTATAAATGGAAATGTTTTCTTCATGTTTCTTTCTGCTGATTAGTTATTGGTTTCTGTGCAATGATTTTTATACATTTATTGTGTATCCTATGACTTTACTGAACCATTTATTGGTTTTAGCAATTGTTTGGTGGAGTCTTTCAGGTTTACTATTTATAGTATCATGTTATCTGCACATAGCAAAGTTTTATTTCTTCCCTACTGATTTGGATGCCTTTTCGTCACCTAACTGCGGTGGCAGGGACTTCTAGGACTATGTTGAATAAAAGTGGTGAGAGGGGACAACCTTGTCTTGTTCCTGAACTGAAGGGAAAAACTCTCAGTTTTTCCCCATTAAGGATGATGTTTGCTGTGGGGTTTTCATATATGGCCTTTATTATGTTGAAGTGTGTTCCCTCTACACCTACTTTGTTGGGAATTTTTCATCATGAATGTATGTTGTATTTGTCAATTATTTTTTCTGCCTCTATTTACATGATCACATGTTTCTTGTCTTTTTTCTTGTTGATGTAGTATATCAAGTTGATTGAGTTGTGAATATTGAACCACCCTTGCAACCCAGAAATAAATTTCACTTGATTGTGGTAAATTATTTTTTTAATATATTGTTGGATTTGGTTTGATAGTATTTTGTTGAGGAATTTTGCATTTCTGTTCAGAGGCAGTGGCCTATGGTTTTATAACTTATGTGTGATGTCTTTATCAGAATGCTACTGGCCTTATAGAATGATTTTGGAATTTTTCCTTCCTTTTCTGTTTTCTGGAATAGTTTGAAAAGAATAGGTATTTCCTCTTCTTTAAATGTTTGGTAGAATTTGCCTGTGATGCCATCTGGTCCTGGACTTTTGTTTGCTGGGAGATTTTGATTTATGGGTCAATTTCATTCTTGGTAATAATTCTGCTCAAACTTTGTTTCTTCCTGCTTCCTGTTTTGTTAGGTTATATGTTTCTAGGAATTTACCCATTTTTTTCTAGGTTGTCCAATTTGTTGGCATATACTTTTCCATAACGTTCTCTTATAATTGTTTGTATTTCTATGGTGTTGGTTGTTTTTTCTGCTGTCTCATTTGTGATTTTATTTGAGTCCTTTTTTTTCCTTTTTTTTTTTCCCTACTTGATAGGTCTAGCTAGCAGTTTATCAGTATTACTGATTTTTTTTCCCCAAAGAATCAGCTCCTACTTTCATTGATCTATTCTACTGGGTTATTTTGTTTTGTTGTTGTTGTTTGTTTTAATGTATGTATCATTTATTTCTGCTCTGATATTTTTTATTTCTTTACTTCCTCTGATGTTGTTGTTGTTGTTCTTTTCCTGTATCTTTTAAGTTTAAGGTTAAGATGTTTATTTGAAAATCTTCTTGCTTTTTGATCTAGACCTGTATTGCTATAAAGATTTTGAATAGTTATACTTTCATTTTTCTTTGTTTTCACGTTTTTTAAATTTCTTTTTTGATTTCTTGGTTGAGTAGGCTTTCCTGGTTTCTTGGTTTCATGCTTAGTAGCATGTTATTTAACCTCCACGTGTTTGTGGGTTTTGTTGTTGTTTGTTTTACAGATTATTTCTTATGGTTGATTTCCAGTTGCATAGTGTATGACTTTAATCTTTTTGAACTTGTTGAGCTTTGTTTCATAGCGTAATATTTGGTCTGTTCTGGAGAATGTTCCATGTGCACTTGAAAATAATGTGTATTCTGCTGTTTTAGAATGGAATGTTCTGAAAATATTTATGAAGTCCATCTGGTTCAGTGTGTCATTCAAATTCCAATGGCATTTTTCTTACAACTAGAACAAATAGTTAAAAAAATTTTATGGAGCCACAAAAGACCATGAGTAGCCAAAGAAAAATTTTTAAAAACTTAGTTTTATTTATTGAAAGTTTATTTTGAGAGAGAGAGAGGGAGAGAGAGAGAGAGAGAGAGAGAGAGAGAGTGAGAGAGCAAGTGAGCATAAATAGAGGAGGGGCAGAGAGGGAGGAAGAGAGAGAGAATCCCAAGTAGGCTATTTGCTGTCAGAGCAGAGCTCAATGCAGGGCATAATCTCATGAACAATGAGTTCATGACCTGAGCTGAAAAGAAGAGTTGGTCACTTAACTGACGGAGCCACTCAGATGCTCCCAAAGCAATCTTGAAAAAGAAGAACAAAACTGTAAATCTCATGGTTACAGATTTCAAAATACACTGTGAAATTGCAGTAATCAAAAGAGTATGGTTCTGGCACAAAAGCAGAAACACAGACCAATGGAACTGAATAAAGAATCCAGAAATAAACCCACAACTATGGTCAATTAATCTATGACAAAGCATAAAGGACTATGGAATGAAAAAAATATCTTTAGTAAATAATGTTGGGAAAACTGGAAGGCTACATGGAAAAGAATGAAACTGGACAACTTTCATACACTACTTACAAAAATAAACTCAAAGTAAGGACCTAAATCTGAAACCTGAACCCATAAAAATTCTAGAAGAGAGAACAGGCAGTAATTTATTTTACATTGGCCATGGTAATATTTTTCTAGATGTTTCTTGACACAAGGGAAACAAAAAAAATAAATTATTGGGACTACGTCAAAAGAAAAAGCTTCTGTGCAGCAAAGGTAGCAATCAACAAAACCAGAAGGCATCTTTCTGAATGGGGAAGATATTCACAAATAACACATCCAATAAAGTGTTAGTATCCAAAATATATAATGAGTGGGGGCCTGCCTGGCTCAGTTAGTAGAGCATGTGATTCTCAACCTCAAGGTTTTGAGTTCAGGCCCCACATTGGGCAGGGAACCTACTTAAAAAAAGAGCTTATACAACCCAACATCAAAAATCTCCCCAAATAATCTAATTAAAAAATGGACAGAAGACATGAACACATATTTCTCCAAAGAAGACAGATGGCCAACAGACATGAAAGATGCTCAACATCACTCATTGTCAGTAAAATACAAATCAAAACCACTATGAGATATCACCTCACACCTGTCAGAATGGCTAAAATCAAAAACAAGAAAAGCTTGTACACTGTTGGTGAGTATGCAAAGTGGTGCAGCCATATGGAAAACAGTACAGAGGTTCCTCAGAAAATTGAAAATAGGGGCACCTGGATGGCTCAGGCAGTTTAGTGTCCATCTTCTACTTGGGTCACGATATCACAGTTTGTGAGCTTGAGCCCCATATAGGTCTTTGTGCGGACAGCTTGGGGCCTGGAACCTGCTTCGGATTCTCTGTCTCCCTCTCTCCCTCCCCCTCCCCACTTGTGCTCTCTCTTCCTCTCAGAAATAAATAAACATTGACAATTTTAAAAAAATATTTGGACTTCTTTGTCTAATAGCTCATAGATTTTCCTTTCTTTAGGGTCAGTTATTGGAGCTTTATTAATTTCTGTTGGTGATGCCATGCTTATCTCATTGTTTGTAAGTCAGTCTTCATTGCTTATGTGTTATCTGTGCATTTGACTATGCGGTCATCTTCTCCAGACCTTATGTTTGGTTTTCTTTTATATGTCTGTTTGTAACGTCCGTTGTTGGTGGGCTTACTATCAAAGCCTCTTCTGTAAAAAGACTACCTTTCATGCTCTGAGGTGGGGAGCGGAAGAACCTGTAGCTGAGAGCAGTTGCATGGAACGGCTGGCTTTGGTTTCTGCCCAAGTGAGGATGTAGAGTGGGCCTGCAGTTGCACGGGCTCTCCTGTCAGGTTTCCTAGGTGGTCAGGTTCAGTACTGTGCTCAGCCATAAACGGAGCTGTGATTTAGCTTTCCTAAACCTGCACATCAACCAAGTGGGCTCCAGTGTTTACATGGCTCACTGTTTAAGAACCCAAATCAGACAAGACTGGGTACTGAATTCCCTGGCCTCGTAGATCACTGATGTTGCTCTGCAGATGGGGAAAGCTGTGGGTGTGCTCTCTATTCAGGCGTCTCTGTAAACAAGGCTTTTGGATGGGCTGTCCAGCTTATACTGTGTGCTCTTGTTAAGTTTCCTGGTTAGGGGCTGCAGGCTGTTTTCAGCAATGGGAATACACATTAGTTTTTTTGTCTGGGCAGAGTAGAGGATCAGACTTCAAGCTCAGCCAGGCCCTTTGTGCTCTAGACTCAAATCACCTACTCCCTCTCTGTGTTCCCTGGCTGAACTGTGCACTGATCTGCTTTGCAATTAGTTCTGCCTGCCAGACTGTGGTCAAGCCTTGCGGGGCTAGGTAGTTCTTACGTGTTCCCAGTCAGACTTTCTGGTCAAGGTGGGCGAGGAAGTAAGCTCAGTGGCAGGTTGGAGTTACTCAGCTACCCTTCATGGTAGGCTCAAGGGTTGGCAAAGGTGAATGAGGCATCCTCCTGTGCACCACCATCATCTTGGCTCTGCAAGTGAACAAAGCTGCTCTTCAGGGCTACAAGTTGGCTACTGCAAGTAGGAACTTGGTCTGCCATCATGTGAGAGCCGGTTGTTGCAAGCTCTTCCCTCCATCACAGTCAGATTCTTAGTGGTCAGGTCTCAAAGATTCCCCTTAGCCCCATGGGGCAGTTCTGGAGTGGGGGTTTCTGAGAAGCAACCCATAACACTGGGGGAGCTGAATATCCATCCTAGGCCTTTTTTTTTTTTTTTTTTTAAGCTGGAGAAACCATAGGCTCCAGGGAAATTTCGGAGCACGGAACTGCACCAGTGTCGGGGAGCGGCAGTGTGGTCCCTGTATGGCTCCAGCCTCAGCCGCATGTTCTGTGGTTTTCTCAGTGGTGTCTTGTATATGAATAGTTGATAGTTATTCTTCTTGTGAGTGGGAGCAAAGTCAGAACAACCTATGTTGCCATACCGGTGACATTACTCCTAATTTACATTTTTATTTAATATTTTCTATTACAAATGTTTTATATAATAAATGTATTTGAATTGTATATAATATATAATGCATGATATAGATATATTTATATGTGCATTATGTTAAAATCTGTCAAAAAGGTTAATATTTAGCATATTACTGTAGCTAGTAATGCTAAAATTCTTCCTTCTATAAGTTGTCTAGAGAATGAAACCACTCTTGGAATTGTTGAGTCTGAGAGCTTTCAGTTCCCATCTCTTTCATATTTTATCCCCTAATTTAGAAGGAGAAAATTGGACCCCTTGTTTGCTGGGCTTTAAGAAACTGTGGATGCCCTTGTATATTTGTAGGAGTACATTCTGTTTTGAGGCATACTTTTAAATAACACCACTGCTTAGAGTGTAGCAATTCATTAGCACCAGGACATCAGATCCTAAAATGGTGGTATCTACAGGTCCCAAGATAATACTGTTCCTCAAGCATATGAGGCATCTCAAAATCATATTTTAAAACCTTAGGCTAATATGATATCCTTCTCTCTATGAATTGAAAGCCTTTTCACATATAGATAAGATAACCTGATATTCTGTTTCAGGACACAGTACAGCCCTGGGAGACAGGGAGGGCAGATTCTTGCTTCAGTGGCTCTCCTCTACCACTTACCCCCTTACCATAAGAATGACAGTGGAATCTTTTTACTTCTTGTGGCTCCATAAGATGAATCATTCTCAGCTGTGTAACCAGAAGGAGCTAGTTTATGACCTCATTTTGTGCTTCCAACATTCTCTGATGTACAGTGAGATTCAGGAGATACATGCAGAAAATCTGGTCAGTGTCAGCTTTTTATTTTTATTTTTAAAGGATACTATCTCTGCTTAGATAGAACTTATTTTTGATATCCTATTTATATGTATTCATGAGGAATAATGTTAACTAACTCAAATGCTAGGTAGGGACAAAGAGGTGATTAACTCTGCTCTACTTTTAATCTGTGTAGAAACTGCAAGTAGAAATTGATGCCAGCATTGTTAGCTGATTGATGCCTTGGTACCCATGACCTAATGCAATCAATCAGCTACTTAGCTAATTTTTTCTACCAGAGTCCACAAGAGTACCAGAGAGCAATGTGGATGATGGCCCTTCCCAATCTTGGAGCTAAAGCAAATTCAAAAGCATCAGTGATTTGGCAGCTCATGTATATGCATGACTTGTGTGAGTCTTTCCGTAGTGATGCCTTTAGAGGAACTTTTTTTCCCTAACCACAATCCATAGAGCACCAATACAAGAAACTCCAGCAAGAAATGCTGCACACTGCCTTCCTGTCTTCTTAAGTATTCAAACTGCACAATTATTTACTAACAGCTGAAGAATTCTGCAATAAAGCAACCTGTTTTATTTTGTGTATTCCATCCAGCTTTGCTCAGAGTTATTGTTCCAGCCTGCTCCTCTTTCTCTCTCTCTCTCTCTCTCTCTCTCTCTTTCTTTCTTTCTTTCTTTCTTTCTTTCTTTCTTTCTTTCCCTCTCTCTCTCTCTCTCTCTCTCTCTCTCTCTCTCTCTCTCTTTCTCTCTCTCTCTTTCTCTCTCCTTCCTTCCTTCCTTCCTTCCTTCTTTCCAGTAAATACCATTAACAATGTTTGGAGATAGTATTCCAAAACCCTATTTTGGAAAACTCTGCTCCTAACTATTTAAAAGTTAGTCATGTCCAAAATAAAACTAGACCTTGCCAAGTTAGAAACTTCTATATTGCTTTAAAATTATTTTACCTTGGCCTTTTCATCCTCTTATAAGATAAAGGTAAAATAGAAATACATTTAAGTATTATTAACTCCATTGCACAATAGTTAGAGTAAAGAAGAAAATGGGAGTGTCCTAGTACAATAGAATGAGGGATAAAATTAGGAATTCCACATCCTGGCTGTGTGCAGAAGAAGGCGTAGCCTTTGCTTGGGGATTTAAGACTTGGTCAGCTGTCACGCTGGCCATGCTTAGGTCTACTGCACTCCTCTGTTCATAGAAGCTGAAAGGATGGTCAGTTTGACCCAAATGTTAATCCCAGTTGGCAGTAAGGAATATCCAGGAATTCTGGGCCTGACTTCTGATTCTCCAATTCCCTGGGCCAGATGTAAGAACACTGGGGAGTATTGACTCAAGAAGATGATGAAGAGGTTGGCAGCATCACATGTAACTCAGGAGAAAGAGTCCAGGTGGGTGTGCCTGACAGTGAGATGTGCAATGTGCTAAATACACCACGGAGGTTCTGTGTGCAAGCGGAGAGCCAAAACGTCCCCCCGAGACCCTGAGAAGCCAAGCTGAGTCAATTGTGTGTACAAGATGACAGGTCACAAGAATTCAATTGTAGGCTAGAGCTGTGTGCTAATAATAATTATAAATTTATAACAGACATGACAGCAGTATTTATCACACTTTCAGCATTTGGAAATGCTTGCTATTAGCATGAAATTATGGCTGTGACCAGAAATTACCACTAGTTGCATGTGGTGCAGTTTATAAAGTTGTAGTCTTCTTGCAACACTTCCCGTTTTATTGTCTTCTTTGGCAGGCAGTAAGAAAACTTCCTGGTTCTAATTCTCCGAAGTCACTTAGACTTTTGCTCTTATGAAGCAAATTAAGATCAGTAAACTGTTTTTTCAGAAACTACCATGTGCAGAAAAACATACCAGACAACACAGGGGAGATAGCAACGTGGAAATAGCTCTGCTCTCAAGGTGTTTATCCTCAGAGCCCATTAAGATTCTGAAAGTTTTGCGTTATTTTTTTACATTTATTTATTTACTTTTGAGAGACAGAGAGAGACAGAGTGCTAGTGGGGAAGAGGCAGAGAGAGGAGACACAGAATCTGAAGCAGGCTCCAGACTCTGAGCAAGCTGTCAGCACAGAGCCCGATGCGGAACTCAAACCCACAAACCATAAGATCATGACCTGAGCTGAAGTTGGGCACTCAACCGACTGAGGCACCTAGGAGCTTCTGAAATGTTTTGCTTTTTTTTTTTTTTAAACAAATATATATTTATCCCTATGCACTATGATTAGTATTATGTACTCTGTACCATTGTAAGTTTGTTAAAAATACTATCTTATTTAATCTTCCTAATAATCCCCTGAGTAAGATTCTATTAATATCTGCATTTTACAGATGAGGGAGCTGAGGGACAGAATGGATGACTCATTTGCCCAATGTCACATAACCAATAAAATTGGAGAAAGGATTTGCACCCATACATTCTGGCTCTAGACTCTATGCTCTAAGTCACAGTTCTCTATTGGTTCTTAAATGGCTTGAAACATGTTAATTCTGGTGAATCCCTTTATTCCAGTGACATATGCCAGATCAGAGAAGTTTTTAAGTGGGGAGGTGATATTCATATAAACATAGCTGGATATCTGATTTTACAAGGTCCATCAAAAGTTATGGAAACTTGGCTGGTTTTTGAAGAAAGTAGGATATTATAACTCAACCTCAAGTTTGATTCATTTTCCATTTCCTTGAAGTACCAAGTCTTTGCCCTATCTTTAAAGAAATTGATCATTTTGAATGAAGTAGCTTTTCCTTATTTGGTTGAAAGGCCACTGTAAGTAGCCATTTCCATAAAAACAATTAATTTGAATGTATGCCCAGAAACAGGCAAGTAGCTGGTCAGGTTAACCACAGGTTATCCTGAGTGATTATAGTATTGGAATCTATTATGATTGACAAGGAGCTTTCTTTGCCTTCATCACATCCAGAAGTGAGTAGGAGTCTCACTTGAGGAAGTTCTTGACATACAGATAGCAGTGTTCATAGTCGCTTTTATAGTCCCAAGACTATAAAAAGAGCCTGTACTAAATTGGAAGAGGTCTTGAGACTCCTCAAGAAAGCACCTCCTCAGGTTCAGACTCCAGCTTTCACAGCATTTCTCAGCAAAATGCCATAATGGGCTGGTATCTACTGCCCGTGAGGTTTCAAAGTGGAGTTCTTCAAAGTCCCAGATCCTTCTAAATTGTGCCATGAGAGAGGAAAGGAAAGACCATCACCAACCCCAAGCTTTAGTGACCTCCTTTATGTACCACCCCTACCTCAGGATCAATGGAAGATCCAATCTTTGATTAATTATGGGTGGAAGAAGAGGGTAAGAGGGTCACACACAGGAGTATGCCCTGTGAGTTAGTGCTGAGTTGAATTTTATAGGCTTTCTAAAGCTTACCAAGATAATCTACTTGTAGAGAAAACAGTGTTCTCATGACACCGTTCTGGCTACCTTCGTTTAGTTTTTTGATTAAAACAAAGTGCACAGAGATCCACCCCCAGACCAGAGTTGATGGAGACCAGAGACTGGAGACCATCTCCCATCCCCCACCACTCCTGCCCTCCAGTGCTGACCCACCTTCTTTGGCTTTCTTCTCTCTGACCTCCTTCCCTCTCTCCCTTCCTTTCCCTCTTCCCCACTTCCCTCTGGCTGACCCACCACTGTGCCCCCTCCCATCGCTGCCACCACCACCATCACTCATCTCTACGCCAGCTGACATGCCCTGTTGCCCCCTGCACGCACCATCCCTGCATTCCACAGGGGACTTGGGCAAGGGTGCGGAACATAGGCGAGAGGCACACAGGGACAAACCAACTGGCAGCCAGACAGTCCCCGAGGAGAAACATTCAGACAGAGGAAAGTCTCCCTGCCCCCCTCCCTCCCCCCATTCCTTCCAAGTTCAGAAAAACTTGCTACCCCCACCTCCACAGTGATGCTGGGAAGGTGCGAGGAAGAAGTGGGAATTCCCCTTCCCAGTACTCTAAGAATGTCTGAGCCTTCAATGTTGAATTTTTTCTTTATTAAAATGTACTTTTATCTTGTAAAATCAATAAAAAAACACACCTCTTTTTCTCAGCTTTTGAGATATATAAATATATAAATATATATATATATATTTATTTATATGTTTTTACACTGATTTTTTAAGTGTATTTATTTATTTTGAGAGAGAGTGAGAGAATCCCAAGCAGGCTCCACATTGTTAGCACAGAGTCTGAAGCAGGGCTCCATCTCTCAAACCATGAGATCATGACCTGAGCCAAAATCAAGAGTCAGATACTTAACTGCCTGAGCCACCCAGGTGTCCCTACACTGCTTAATACTGTACTCACTCTTGGGCAGTCTGGTTTCCACTCCCACCACTTGAATATCCCTGCTCTCCTCCAAAGTCTAGCATAAGGAGAAAGGCTGCTAGTCACCAATGCTGCTTTTCTGCAGTATACTATTTTATTTTATTTATTTTATAGTTTATTGTCAAGTCGGTTTCCATATAACACCCAAGGCTCTTCCCCCCAGGTGCCCTCCTCCATGTCCATCACCCTACTTCCCCTTCAGCCCTCAGTTTGTTTTCAGTATTCAAGAGTCTCTCATGATTTGCCTCCCTCCCTGTCCCTAACTCTTTTTCCCCCTTCCCTTCTAAGTGGTCCTCTGTTAAGTTTCTCCTGTTAGACTTATAAGTGAAATCGTTTGGTATCTGTCCTTCTCTGCTTGACTTATTTCACTTAGCATGACACCCTCAAGTTCCATCCACATTGCTACAAATGGCCAGATTTCATTCTTTCTCATTGTCATGGAGTATTGCATTGTATAGATAAACCACATCTTCTTGATCCATTCGTCAGTTGATGGACATTTAGGCTCTTTCCATGTTTTGGCTATTGTTGACATTGCTGCTGTGAACATTGGGATACATGTGCCCCTATGCATCAGCAATTCTGTATCCCTTGGGTAGATCCCTAGCAGTGATATTGCTGGGTCATAGGCGAGTTCTATTGTTAATTGTTTGAGGAACCTCCACACTTTTCCAGAATGGCTGTACCAGTTTACATTCCCACCAACAGTGTAGGAGGGGGCCCGTCTCTCCACACCCTCGCCAGCATCTATAGTCTCTTGATTTGTTCATTTTAGCCACTCTGACTGGCGTGAGGTGGTCTCTCAGTGTGGTTTTGATTTGTGTTTCCCTGATGATCAGTGATGTTGAGTATCGTTTCATGTGACTGTAGGCCATCTGGATGTCCTCTTTGGAGAAGTGTCTGTTTATGTCTTCTGCCCATTTCTTCACTGGGTTATTTGTTTTTGGAGTGTGGAGATTGGTGAGTTCCTTGTAGGTTTTGGATACTAGCCCTTTATCTGGTATGTCATTTGCAACTATCTTTTCCCATTCTGTTGGTTGCCTGTTAGTTTTACTGATTGTTTCCTTTGCAGTGCAGAAGCTTTGTATCTTGATGAGGTCCCAGTAGTTCATTTTTGCTCTTGATTCCCTTACTTTTGGAGAAGTGTTGAGTAGGAAATTGCCATGGTTGAGATCAAGGAGGCTGTTTCTTGCTTTCTCCTTGAGGGTTTTGATGGTTTCCTGCCTCACATTCAGGTCCTTCGTCCATTTTGAGTTTATTTTTGTGTATAGTATAAGAAAGTGGTCTCATTTCATTCTTCTGCATGTTGCTGTCCCAGTCCCCCCAGCACCAACTGTTAAAGAGGCTTTCCTTTTTCTATTGGATACTCTTTCCTGCGTTTTCAAAGATTAATTGGCCGTACATTTGTGGGTCTGGTTCTGGGCTCTCTGTTCTATTCCATGGTCCATGTGTCTGTTTCTGTGCCAATACCATACTGTCTTGATGATGACAGCTTTGTAGTAGAGGCTAAAGTCAGGGATTGTGATGCCTTTCATTTTGGTTTTCTTCTTCAATATTACTTTGGTTATTCAGGGTCTTTTGTGGTTCCATACGCACAAGGATAGTTTGTTCTAGCTTTGCGAAGAATGCTGGTGCAATTTTGATTGGGATTGCCCTGAATGTGTAGATTGCTGTGGGTAATAATGACATTTTCACAATGTTTATTTTTCCAACCCATGAGCATGGAATGTTTTTCCATTTCTTTGTATCTTCTTCAATTTCTTTCAAACGTTTTCTATAATTTTCATCGTACAGGTCTTTTATATCTTTGGTTGGGTTTATTCCTAGGTATTTTATGGTTTTTCATGCAACCATGAATGGGATCAGTTTCTTGATTTCTTTTTATGTTGCTTTGTTATTGGTGTATAAAAATGCAACTGATTTATGTATACCCATTTTGTACCCTGTAACTTTGCCTAATTCATGGACCAGTTCTAGTCTGCAGTATGCTCTTTTAAGAGGTGGTTCTCCTCCTACTATTCCTAGCATTCCTGGTAGGTTTCTTTTAAATACTCCTTCTGCCACCTGATTCTTTAATAAAGTTAGTGCTTCTCAAAATCATGTCAAGAATTATCTTATTCCTTTATACACTTCCTCTGGATGAATCCATGTCCTTCTATGGCTTTAATTATAGCTCTTTCCAGCTGTATCTCTAGAGTTCACATATAAATTAGATATGCATCTAAAAAAATCAGCACTTCACCCAAGAGAAAGCATGTCTGATTTTGTGTTTCCTATGTCAGGGATTGGTATATTAATCCATAACATTGCTTAACTATCTAAATAAAATCTTCTTACATCCCGCAAATTAATCAACAGATCCTGCCAATTTAATCTGCTCACTCTTTCTTGAACACTTTCCATTTCATTGCAAACTTCAACTACTCTATTTCTGATCACTAATGTCTTTTGCTAAACTTGTTATAACATCCTTTAATTGGTTTTATACACAGTAGCTGAAATGATCTTTCTGAAATATCTGGCCATGTCACCCTCTTACCTAAACCCTGTTGTCTCCACTCTGCCCTCTTATATTCATTACTCTTCAGCATGCTTTATGGATACTTAACTGTTCACATGTTGTTCAAATCTTCAGCCCCATTCTTGCCAATCGCTAACCTGCACTTTAAACAGTAGCCCTGCAAAACTTGTCTTTGCTCCTTCAGGTGCATCTCTCTTTAAATCTTTTCATATGATGTTAATTCTGCTTAGAACTCTCCCTATTTTGATTTGAGTAATAATTAATCTTTCTGATTTTATTGTTCTTTTTTTCCCCATTTTTCTCAGTCTGATTGTTCTATAGTCCCTTCTCCTGCCATGATTAACAATGGATTATACTTTTTATGTGTTTGTATCCCCTCTGACTGCAGTTACTTACGTTCATTTTCTTCACACCTGCATAAATGGGGGAGCCATTCACTAAAATAGAGAATAAAGGAAATGGACTGGATAGGGAAATTTAATTAATTTAACACATTTCTATCTATTTTCTCAAATCTCTTCATTATGCATCCAATCTATTTTTTTCTGATTTTGCTTTTATATTAACTTCTCATTATGTGCAAAACTAAAAACAGTACAATTTTTGTTGAGAAAAATTGTTAAATTGAGCCTCAAAGCCTACAAAAGAATAAATGGTAATTGTTTGGAATGGGAGTTATGAATTTCAGGGAGAATAGTAAGAAATGTTCAGTTATTACTTGATGGCCTGAATGAAATTTAATATAAGGCTTTCCTATAGGTCATAAGAAAATTTTTGAAAATAGTGAGCCCTTAAAACCACCAGGGAGAAGTCATTAAGTATCCTTTAAATATACAGTTGAAAGAGGAAAATTAACAAGTAAATGTCTTGTTTTTAGATCCTCTAGGAAAACACTTTGATTTTCTTAATCAGAAAATTCAATAAAGAGTTCTTTGTCATATCTTCATTTTTTTTTTACAATTGAGGTATTAATAAAATAAATATAAGCAATTCCTTTTGTGTTTCAGCTTAGTATGTAACTCATTTTCCTAAATCTTAAATGTCCCAGCTTTGAAAAGTATTTTTTTTTAACATAGCACTGGTCACTTTTTTATACAGATTATTTCCTGCTAGGTGATACTAGATCTTAATATGCTCAAATAAGCCATTTATCTCCTCTGTTATTAAGTTTCTTTTGTGTTTATATCTACTCTCACTAATTAGATAATTACTCCCTTGAAGTCTTCCTTATAATTCCCTTACTCCTCCCCAAGAAAATAAGATAGTTCCAAACACACAGCAGACATTCAATAAATACTCTTTGATTAATTGAGTACATTTGGATCTTTCTTCTATTTAATGTTTGCAGTGTTAGTCACCATCTGTGGCTCTCTTTAATCATTCAAATATAATTATATAAAAAAACAAGCTTGCTACTTCTGGTGATGCTCTTCTCTAGAAGGTGATACCTCCTTAAGATTCAACCAAATGAGCGGGTCAGCTTAGGCAAGCCCCTTATATGTGTGCACATGCACGCGCACACACACACACACACACACACACACACACAATTATTGAGAGACTGGAGATGGAAAACTAATGTTATTTTCTTTAGGAGTGGTATATAATTGCTCCTTCAGCTCGTGCTGTCCCTAATTCCTTTCTACGTACAAGTATACTCCTCAGAGATATCATATGAGCATGGATTTTAAATGTTTATCTATTCAACATTTTAAAAATAGCTTCTATACTGCTTGCCTTCAGACAAGTCTCGTAGGGGACACAGACAGTTGTACTCACTTGTGATGATAAATGCCATATTAAAGTTAAATGGGGCACCTGGGTGGCTCAGTTGGTTAAGCCTCTGACTTCAGCTCAAGTCATGATCTCACGTTCATGGGTTCGAGCCCCACATCAGGCTCTGTGCTGACAGCTCAGAGCCTGAGGCCTGCTTCAGATTCTGTGTCTCCCTCTCTCTCTGCCCCTCCCCTACTCATGCTCTGTTTCTCTCTGTCTCAGTAATAAATAAACATAAAAATTTTTTTAAAGTTAAATAAATGATTTTGGGGTGCTCATAAGAGGGATAGCTACCCTCTGCCTGATAGGGAGAAATGAAGAATAGTCAGAAAATTTTTCTCTACAGACGTAACAGGCAGAAGCCTGGAAGATTACATAGGAGTCACCGGTGTTCTGGTTTCTGTCACCGTTTAGTAAATTATGCCTAATTTAGTGGCTAAAACAACAACGATCATCCGATTTTCTTTCTCCTGGTTCTGGTGTGGACCAGCTTCAGGTAGTCATTCCAGATCAGGGCCTCTGTTATGGACTGAGTATATATGTCCCCCTGATAATTCTATGTTGGACCTCTAACTCTGTTATGGATACTCATTAATATATCAGAAGCATTTTTCTAATGTGAGCTTGGTATTAGCATTTTAAGAGATGAGGTTATTAATATCTATTTATTTATATTCACCACCTTCCCTCCATGTCACTTGGTCTAGGTAGATAATTCTGCCGCTGCTCGTTCTGGAGTTGCTCACTCAGAAAGCTGTTCAAGAACCTAATATATTAGCACCTGCATTTTGGATGATCTGTCTTCGCCACTCTCAAGGGCTTTCAATGAAACACACTGAGTGTTTTCTCTGTATAGAATATTTTAATTCATATAGGCCGCTGTCCAGTTTGAACTTACACGGGCCTTTGTTTGTACCCCAGTTCCTCCGCTCTGGAGGCTGCTCACTTACATCTTTGGGATATATTCCTGGGGTGATTTGCTAACCATTTCAAGTCAAATCATTCTAAACATGGTCTTCCAGTTTGTCACAACTGTGTCAGGTCCTTGTCTCCAGAAATTTAGTGTGTTTATTTGTACAGTAAGAGACGCTGGAAGGTGTCAGTCCTGTGGGGGGGCTCTCGGGGGCTTAGAAGTCTGTTAAATCTCAACTCTTCTTCCCGCTTTATCCTGTTCTGATTTCTTGGAAATGCGAAAGCTTAGGAAGGAGTATTTAATTCATTCTGATCTTACCACGTATTTGCCATTCTGTGTAAATGCAAGCCAGGGAGGTAAGACTTGATGGGTGGGAAAAAGAGGAAAGCTGGAACATGGGGGCATTTCTGGGAACTGGGAATAAGCGTTCCCAGAGGGAGGTCACAGTGAATCAGTTTCACCTCTATCACAAATGAGGACAGCAGATCTTGATAAACATTAACAGCTGAAAAGTTTGTTTTTTTGTGAAAATTATTGACAAAAAGGACAGAGGTACATACCTTTCTAATAGCTTGTAAATGACAGATAAATATTTTGCAATTTGGAATTTAGTTTATGACTTAGACATTTTACAGATTGTTCAAAGACTCCCACTGTCCCGGCGTGGAATGACTAGTTCACCCTCTGATTAGTGCAGCTGGGTCACACTCTCCAGTAATGGCTTGGACACAACCTTCCCTGGAGAGTGTTCTACAACTCTGTGCTCACCAGCTATAGATCTGACAAGTCACCCTCTGTTTCTTCTCACAAATTAAAAAGTATGATTGTCTTCACATATTTCCTGCTAGAGTTAGAGCTTTGAATTATATTCCATGTAACCTCAGACTGTAGAAATTAACTTGAATCTTAAGTTAAAGTTTATTGTTAGGATAAGGTTTTCAAGTGGGAATCTGTACCATTCTAGGGGACATAAGGAGGGAGTTGGGGCTGTTGGTCAGTCTGAGTTACTAGAATTTAGACAGTAGGAGGAGGGGAACAAAACCTCTGCAGAAGGGCAGAGGGAATGTGCAGGAACAAGTATTACATCATCTGTCTTCTGTCTCACAGATTTGAAAGCTAAGTGACTCTAGCAGTCTGACCCTAGAGAAGTTTTCTATTTTTCTCTCTTGAGAGCCAAGCCAGGGCTTTAACTCACAAGAGTCCTTGAGATCCACACTATGAAATGAGTAGAATGTTTCACCCGGAGTAGACAAACTTGAAAATGTCCAAAGGAGTCTGGGAGCCAAATATGGAACCAGGCAGAATCTGTGAAGACTGAAGACACTGAGGGTGATTATCAGAGTGTAGGTTGGTTAACGGGGGCCAGCCTGACTTAAGGTCCTCAGTTTCTACCATCTCAGTCAAAACAGTGGAAGAGCACCTGGGTGGCTCAGTTGGTTAAAGCATCCGACTTTGGCTCAGGTCATGATCTCAGGGTTTGTGAGTTCGAGCCCCACTATGGGCTGTGCTGACATCTCAGAGCCTGGAGCCTGCTTTGGATTCTGTGTCTCCCTCTCTCTCTGCCCCCTTGTCCTCTGTCTCTCTCTGTCTCTCGAAATTGAATAAACATTAAAAAAATTTTAAAAAGAGGAAAGGAAAGCCTGAAATTATAACATTAATCAATGAGTACTGCTCTATTGTTACAAAGCAATTTTCCTTACAATCCATAGTCTTCCACTTAGGTAGTGCTTTATTATTTGTTATTTACAATTTATGAGTAAGAATGTGAATTCAGAGAGTTTAGATAGTATAATTCCTTCATTTAGTGTCAAAACTATGACTAGGCCTTGATCCTCCTTTTATGTTCTACTATACCAAATACTTTTCTCTGTATAGCCACTCCTTCAGGTCTGTATTAAACATATAAATTAATATATAGGAAGTATGCCTCTGTATATTAGTGATAGGCTATATATTAGTAAATTG
The DNA here is from genome assembly GCF_006229205.1 of Suricata suricatta. Classification (NCBI taxonomy): domain Eukaryota; kingdom Metazoa; phylum Chordata; class Mammalia; order Carnivora; family Herpestidae; genus Suricata; species Suricata suricatta. The sequence continues at coordinate 68,204,426 of NC_043701.1, read as the reverse complement.
AATGAAGTAATCATTCAAGTAAAAATTAGTAAATCAGTAAAGAAATCCTTCCTTATCCATTCTCCCCGCTTCCTGACCACTACAGTTTACCTTGGGTTTTGTCTGCCATCTAGTGGAACTGTGATGAATCACATATAAAAACTAAGGAATCATTCCCAACAGGCTATATAATTTTTTTGTTTTTGAAATTTAATCAAACTCTTTATCTTTACCTGACCCTTTTAAGGTACTTTTATGGGCACATTATTTCTTATCTAATGTATATGTAAGTGTTTTTTCATCTTGAAGTTTTTGTACCATCCAGATTTTGGCCACTAACATGTATGTAACTTTACACAATATCTCTCCCCACTACTCCGTCTTCATTTACTCTTCCACAAAATGAGGTTAAAATGTCTTTCAACTATAAAATTATACAGCACTATACTAAATCTTGATTAATAACTGTAAAAATCACCAAAAAAATCACAGTTTTTTAAGTCGATACTCTTCCTCTCTTTTTATACCTTACTCAGATCATTCATCTGCTTTAGTCAGGTAATAGAAAACAAAATTATGTGGAAAATCAACAAATGATGTTTTAAAAGATGATTACGTAAGTCACACATGTGGGAAAGAGGATAAAAAACACTCATCAGACAGTCATTGACTCTACATAAAAATGGGTAGAGTATTTTTAAGTTTTGTTGAATCATCACATAAAATTTCATTTTATCTTCCAAGAAGTCTGTGAGGCCTTTAGAGCGGATATTGTTACTACTGTTTGCCAGCGAGCAATCAGGAAGAGAAATACTTAGTTTATGAATCTCACAAAGGCTGGCAATCAGAGAAAGCGCATTAAGAAGTCTCTCCTCCTGCCTGCACGCCAGTCATCAGAGGATCGCATTTGGGGCTTGTGAGAAATGCAGAATCGCCAGGCCCACCTCCAGCCGGTGGAATCGGAATCTGCATTCTACCCAGATTCCCCAGGCGACCTGATGCCCGTTCAGTTTGAGATTCACCAAGAGCGCATGAGTCCTTTATAGACCAAGATGTCTTTCCAGGATACTTAAGGCGTCCACGTAGTGTTTGAGGATTGATTAAATTTGTTTTAATCTCAACAAAAGCTTTAAACATGGGAAAATATTGTCTTAAGTGAGAGGACAGATTTCAAAGCAATTAAATCTCATCAGATACATAAAATATTAAGATGTTTTGAATATTTTGGAAATATAAGCAATTCTAGAGTAACAATATGTGATTCTAGAGTAAAAATAACACTTGTTTATTTCTATAACAGCATATTATAACAACTATAAGCTTTTGAAAAAATCTAGAATTTTCAAAATAAAAAGCACTTAGCTCGATTCTTTGAATTTATAGATGAAGCAAATGAAATTTACTCAGAAAGTTATTAACAGAACTAAATTTGGAACTCCTGTTCACTGGCCTATTAGTGGTCAACCAAAACATTTTACCCTTCACGAATATGAATTATAATTTGTATGACTTTCCCCCAAGGCCTGTTCTATGGAGCACTAGTCCAAGTTGCTCTGAAAAAAATGTGTTTGAAAAATGCTGCATAACATAGCTTTTTCTTCATAATTCTTGGCATTCATAATATGGTCTTATTGTATAGAAATCAACTTAACTCTTCATCTCCATTTCCCAAGACCTAAATGATACATGCTTGCTTCCTCTTTGATGTCCTCTTATGCTACATATTTTTTTCCTCCAGGCAGGAAAAGTTTGATACTTTGAAGGGCTCTTGTGATTTATTTGGATCCACATGGCTAATACAGAATAAGCTCTCGGTTGAAGTTTATAACTTTAATTACAGCTCTGACGTCCCTTTGCCTTGTTGTAACAAAATATAGTCTCAGCTTTTAGGGATCAGAGCATAGACATCTTTGGAGGGCCAGTCTTCTTACTGCAAATGTCAAATCCTTACAGATATCTTCCTTAATCATCCAGTATTAAGGGACTGCTCAGCACTTTATCACATCACCCTAATTTAATTATGCATGCCTGTCTCTTTAAAAATTGATATATCTGATGATCCTGGAATAATGTTTGCACATAACAGGTGTTCATAAACATTTTCTCTCTAAATTTTGACTAAGTCACTAGGCTTTCCAAACTTATTGTTCATAAAATTCAGGGTATATGTTTGAGAAACCTAACATTACATGAAACAAGGCCATTTTTATGTTTTTCTATATACACATACATGCACACATGTCTACAGTATGCATGTAAGTACATGTATATGTACAGCATCTATAACGTGCATACACATGTTAAGGTTCAGGTGCTTTAGGCACCCCACCAAATGACCTATTTTCTTTTGGAGCTTGACTGCTGCCTGCTGAAATCAGTGTTATCCTTTTTTATTTATATGCAAGCACTTTAGTAGAAGTATAGGGCTTCCTTTTTGAATCAAAATTTTTTTTGTCTTTCCATAATGTCAGCTTTATTTTTTTTGAATATAACACAATTTATATTTTTAACATATGCAGTTATTTTCCATCATTTACAATACAGTAGTTACAATGACACTCCAAACAGAAAAGCAAAGTAAAAAATCAAAACTCCCACTTCTGTTTCATGTAATTAGACTTACACAGAAATTAGAAGGTTAAGTA
>NC_043701.1:68182001-68201702 GCF_006229205.1 Suricata suricatta | reverse complement strand
ATCTTTTCAAGCTTCAATAGTAAATATTCTGCTACTATGTATTAAATACTGCATGGTTTGCCCAAGCTAAGATGAAACCACATCATGAATCAATAAGCATTTTGCATTTTTTTCATTATCTACTCAAAGTCATGCCTGCTGCACCTCTAAACATTTTATTAAATCCAATTATACAGCAAACACTCCCAAAATAAACTTAACATTGTATTGTAGTTTCACTTAACAGTATATAAAATGCTGTGTTGTGACAGGTATCAACTATCCATTAGATACTGGATCAATTTTTCTTAAGCACTACTCACTGCTTGCTTTTCTTGAAGCTAGATCATTCTGAAAATATCCTGTTAGACCTATGAGTGCGAACATATGGTATCTGTCCTTCTCTGCCTGACTTATTTTGCTTAGCATGACACCCTCAAGGTCCATTCACTTTCCATATACACAATGGAGTACTACATGGCAACGAGAAAGAATGAAATATGACCATTTGTTGAATCAAAATCTTAAAAAAATTTTTTTAATGTTTATATTTGAGAGAGAGAGCAAGCAAGCATGGGTGGGTGAGGGTCAGGGAGAGAGGGAGACACAGAATCTGAAGCAGGTTTTAGGCTCTGAGCTGTCAGCACAGAGTTTGACGCCGGGCTCAAACTCACGAGCTGTGAGATCATGACTTGGGCCGAAGTTGGACGCTTAACTGACTGGGCCACCCAGATGCCCCTCTATATCTGTCTTCTTTATCTTTCTTACATTGTACCTGTTTATCCTGAAGCTCTTGAGCGATATGAAATATTCATAATTTCTCTATTGCATAACAGCCTGAGTGAGAACTGTTAAACATTTCTCCAAGTTGGCTTTCCCAATTTGGAATTCTTTTAAGTTACTATTACAAATATTTAATGAAAAACAAAAACCACTGTATTCCATGTTTAAGTTTAGAAACATTGGATTAAAAGAGTAACATATCTTGGAACATGTGTCATGCTTGTATATCTTGTAATTCTCTTAGAGGGTTATTTAGTTTGCAATATCTCCCAAGTATTTCACCAGAGGACCAATTTTTCGCATATAGTATCATATCCAAGAGTTAGTGTGCAGTTAGTAAACTTCACTGTAGGATATTTTTTGTTCTCAAAATAAGGATCTTCAAGTTTTTCTGAACTTGTTAACATAGATTTTACATAGGCTGTTGGTGGCCCCCAAAGCAACTTAAATAATTTTGGGGAATCCTTTTTTGGGGGGAAACCCCTTATTATTCAAAATTAGTTTTAATTTTATCATACTATAACATAACAAAATCTTCATGACATAACAAAACAGGTCATTCTTTTTCATACCACATGCCTCAAATTTGTGAGTGGTGGCCGTATTGCACACAGTCAGTCTGGAAGCCAGGTTGATGAAGTGCACCATCTCTTCCCTGTTGTCATGTATAGCAACAGGAAACAATGATCTCAGATCTCTGTGGTACTTCTGAGGAAGAATTGCATGGTTCTTCCATCTGTAGAATTTATTGACCAGTCTCCTGATGGTCAGAATTTTTTGCATGACTCCTAATCATAGGGATCTGACTGATGTAGGAAACTGGATAAAATGTTTGGGGACACCACTTTCTCTCCTGCTACTAGCAATGCTTCTTAACTTCTTTCTATGACTGAAATTTTCGTGGCATCAAGAGGAGTGATGTCTCCTGAATGCCGTGATAGATTAACATACATATTGTAGGATGGTGAATAGAGTTTGCCATAGAATGTGGAAATACTGAATATAATATAAATGCATTAGTAAGATATGTGTCATGTACTAATGAGAGAAGAATTTCAGGAAGTCTTGACAAGGAACTAAAGGAACATTTGGCATTCACTTAATGATGGTAGCTATGTAGCCCAGGACCTTGCCATGTAGCACAAAAACTTAAAACAGTATAGTCACTGCCATGTTCAGATGATTAAGATTAGCTTGTCATTGAAAGCCTTCAAGTAGGGAAGACAATAGTTTTAAATATTGAGCACTTTATATGTGCCTCTTTTTGTCCTGGGTACCTTATATTCATGCACAGATTAAAGGTATGGTCATTTTACAGTGACTAAAAAAAAAAACAAAACCAAGATATACATTGTGAGGAACATGCAAAATATAAAGAGCCAACAATTTTTTTTAATGTACTTAGCATTCATAAGTAATTATTCTTAAGTAAAGAATTCATAGCCGTGAAACTTAGGGATATACTGAACAGTATGTTTTCTTCTTGGAGATTTACAGCACATTAAAGCCTCTGAGAAACCCTCCAGGAAGAAATAAGTTTAATGTTACTTTCCCACATTTATCAAACTGTTTATCACATAGCTACAAAAAAGCAAAGAAAAATTTAACACAAACTACTTGGCCATGTAAACCATTGAAGGAGGTCGTAGTCATCAGGCTTCTTGTTTTCCTATATGCCTTGATGGCTGTGCCATGAAAGAAAGGCTCTGGCTACTCCTTGTGTGGTTCGTCTCTTGGGTTTATGTTTGCCCTAGTAGTCGGGAGCGACATGGGAGTGTCTCACTCCCATCCCCAGACAAAAAGCAGCCTTGCTTACTGTTCACTCTCAAAGTGGTAGATTCGTGAAAGTCAGCGTACCTCAGCTGGATGCAGACCCATGATGTGCCCAGCATCCACCTGGGCCGTATTACATCACCCTTGTGATACTGGAGTCAAGGGCAGCTGAGAGCAAATATGCTGATGCTGATGCTCTGGTGTGCTGGGAGCAACAGAGCCTTTCATCTCTTCCCTGGGAGTACCCTGTACCTGTTGTCGACGTCTGTGAACAGTGCAGAGTAAGTTACTAGCTTGTGAGTAGGGCAGATTCAAATACAGGGTCCAGCAGTACAACATGGTAATAATAAATTTTAGGTCAATTTTCCAGGGTTATGGGTTTTATTTGAGAGAGGGGAAATATGAGTTATTAAACAAGCCTCTCATATTTGCTGGAATCTACCAAGTGTACATGGTCTTAATTAACATTTGAGTGCTTTCTCTTTTTTATTCACTCTTGGGAGCACTTTATATGCATTAACTCATTACATCCTCAGAATGACTCCATGATGGACCTTCATTTTACAGATGAGGGACTTAGAGGGGCTTATTAATTTTTCCAGTAAATGGTAGGCCTGGAATTCAAACTCAGTCACCAGAACCAAGTTATTATCCATAAAACTATATTTAAAGCCTATGTCCATAAAAGGAGATAAGTTTAGATTTAGTCACAGTAGAAACCAGAACTATCATTAAAAAAGTAAAAATAAAAAACCTAATTGAAGAAAGATTTTCTGAAACATTAAACCCCCAAATTTCCAAATATCTTCCCATAAAAAATAAAAACTAATCAATTTTTTTCTCCAACATGTAAAGAATATCCAAGAAAAGAACAAATGAGTTTTGAATTAGAAGGAAAGGCTCTACCAATTAAAAATATGGCAATTCTTATTTAACAGTTCTTGTAGTAACAAGCATTAAGCCTCATTTAGATGGGCCTCTAATCCCAGTCAAGAGTTCCATTCTAGTGTGGAAAAGCAATAGAATCAGTTAAATAGCTGTTCTTTAGAGCCCAAATTTTGGATGACAAATAACTGACATAGTAATGTAATATTAGTGTATAGGAAACTTCCAAGTTAACCAAATCATTCAACATTACCCATCGTACCATATTTGCAAAATTTCAGCATTTTCCAGTACAGGGATCAACAAACTATGACCAATTTTAGTCCATTCCTGATTTTTGTAAATAAAGTTTTATTAGAACATATCCACACCTATTTGTTGGTTATTGTCTGTCGTGTCCCGCCCCGGCCAGCAGGGCGGAAAATCCTTGTGGGTTCTTGATCCTGAGGGAGGGAAAGAAAGGGCAGGAAGGGGGACGCACAGAGAGTAAAGACAACACACACAGATTAGATCAAGCCTCTTCTTCCTATTGAGAAAACACCCTATCTTATAAAGGTTTCAAGGTGGGAAATCAAGGCAGCTGACCTAGGTTGGTTGCTAGGAAACAGGGATAAGGGATTAAGACTGGAGTAAAAGGGGAACCAGACTAAAGTGTTTTAGCACAGCGCCGGAGGGGCTGATACTACCCTGCCTGCAGGCGGTTGATCTTTGATCTTCTGGCTTCTCCTGATAGGGAGTGGTGCTCTCCTGCCTATTTTTGCAACTCCCCTCAGGGAGTGACATATCCGGCTAGCAAATGGCCAAGCAGCTGAATCTTTGCGGCTCCCCACAATTGTCTGTGGATGCTTTTGTACTACATGATAGAGCTAAGTAGTAAAAACTGACACACAGTCATATGATCTGCAAAGCCTGAAATATTTGCTATCTTGTCCTTTACAGAAAAAGTATGCTGATTCCTGTTTTAGTAGCTTAAGCACATTTTCATCAGTGATAAATATCTCATTCATGTCTATAAAACTGAGTGACATATATAACTTCAATGTTTAGAAGTGAACTTTAAGATTAATACAACTTTGAGACTTTTTTTGGTAAGTATTTCTGCAATGTGGCAGTGAATTAAACTAGTTGACCATAAATGTATATCTCATTTAATGGTGTCAGTGTTTAAATCCACCCATCAACTTGCATATTTCATGCAGTTAGTTAACTTCAGAGATTTTCCTAGAGATCCAGGGATTTCCCCTCAGTATTGCTTATGATAGACCTTGCTAACAAGATGGCCATTGGTCTACACAGATCTTGGACCTGCCTCGCTATCTTTTTTCTTCAGGGCAGTCTTTTTCAACCAAATGATTTCAGGCAACTCCTATCAAACAGTTGCTAAAAGAGACTTACTCTGCCCTCTGAGCTTTATGCTTCATATGCTGTCTCTAATTTGTGTTTATTTAGCAAGGCTGTTGAATATTTTCTTCATCTTTTCCTTGTCTTTGTCTTCCTCTTACTCCTCCTTCTCTTCTTTCTGTCTTCCTCTGTCTTCCTTCTTCTTCTCCTTCTTTTTAATTTATATACAAGTTAGCTAGCATATAGTGCTGAATGATTTCAGGAGTTAATTCCAGTGATTTAACCCCTATGTAGAACACCAAGTGCTCATCCCGACAGGTTTGACTTCTTGCTGATTTGGTTGCCTTTTATTCCTTTGTGTCGTCTTATTGCTGAGGTTAGTACTCCCAATATTATGTTGAATAATGGTGTCCAGAGTGGACTTCCCTGTCATATTTCTGACTGTAGGAGGAAAGCTCTCAGCTTTTCCCCATTAAGGATGATATTAGCAGTGGATCTTTCAGATATGGCTTTTTATGATCTCAGTCCTTCTAACCCTATATTTTTGGGGGGGGGGGATTCTCAAGAAAGGATGCTGTATTTTGTCTAATGCTTTCTCTACATCTATTGCAAGGACCATGTGGTTCTTTTCCTTTCTTTTATTGATGTGATGTATCACATTGATTGTTTTGTAGATATTGAACCAGCCCTGCATCCCAGGTATAAATTCCACTTGGTTGTGGTGAATAATTCTTTAATGTATTATTGGATCTGGTTCGCTAGTATCTTGTTGAGGATTTTTGCATCCATGTTCATTAGGGAAATTGGTCTGTAGTTCTCCTTTTTAGTGAGATCTTTGTCTGGTTTTGGAATCAAGGTAATGCTGGCTTCAGAGAATGATTTTGGAAGTTTTCCTTCCGTTTCAGTTTTTTGGAACAGCTTCAAAAGAATAGGTGTTATCTCTTCCTTGAATGCCTGGTAGAATTCCCCTGGAAAGCCATTGGGCCCTGGACTCTTGCTTTTTGGGAGACTTTTTATTAGTAATTTGATTTCTATGCTGGCTCTGAGTCTGTTAAAATTTTCTATTTCTTCTTGTTTTAGTTTTTAGTTTATATGTTTCTAGGAATTTGTCATTTCTTCCAGATTGCCCATTTTATTGATGTATAATTGCTCATAATATTCTGTCATTATTGTTTGTATTTCTGCTGTATTGGTTGTGATCTCTCCTCTTTCATTCTTGATTTTATTTATTGGGTCTTTTTCTTTAACTTTTTTTTTTTTTTTTTTTTTTTTTTTTTACAAATTGGGTAGGTGTTTATCAATTTTGTTAGATCTTTCAGAGAACCACCTTCTGGTTTCCTTGTTCTGTTCTGTTTTTGGTTTTGATAGCATTGATTTCTACTCTAAGCTTTCTTATTCCCTGCCTTCTTATGGTTTGGGTTTTATTCGCTGTTCATTTTCCAGTTCTGTAAGGTATAAGGTTAGATTGTTTATCTGAGACTTTTCTTCATTCTTTAGGAAGGCCTGGATTGCTGTGTATTTACTCCTTATGACTGCCTTTGCTGTGTCCTAGAAGTTTGGGGCTGTAGTGTTATCATTTTCATTGGCTTCCATGTACTTTTTAATTTCTTCTTTAACTTGGTTAGCCTGTTCATTCTGTAGTAGGATGGTCTTTAGTCTCCAAGTATTTGTTACCTTTCCGAATTTTTTCTTGTATTCAATTTCGAGCTTCGTAGTGTCATGGTCTGCAAATATACATGGTATGATCTTAATCTTTTTGTTCTTGTTGAGGGCTGATTTGTGTCCCAGTATATGATGATCTATTCTGGAGAATGTTCCATGTGCACTCGAGAAGAATGTGTATTCTGCTGCTTTTAGATGAAATGTTCTGAATATATCTGTTAAGTCCATCCAGTCCAGTGTGTCATTCAAACCCATGTTTCTTTGTTGATTTTCTGTTTAGATGATCTGTCCATTGCTTTAAGTGGGGTGTTGAAGCCCCCTACTGTTATATTATTATCAACTTGTTTCTCTATGTTTGTGAAGTTGACTCACATTTGGAGCATAAATGTTTACAATTGTTACATCTTCTTGGTGGATGGACCCCTTTAATTATGATATAATGCCCTTCTTCATCTCTTGTTACAGTTTATTTTAAAATCTAGATTGTCTGATATAAGTATGGCTACTCTGGCTTTCTTTCAGTGACCATTAGCATGATAGATAGTTCCTCATCCCCTTATTTTCATTCTGAAGGTGTCTTTAGGTCGAAAATGGGTCTCTTGTAAACAGCATATAGATGGATCTTGTTTTCTTATCTACTCTGTTACCCTATGTCTTTTGAAAGGAGTGTTTAGTCCATTGACATTTGGAGTGAGTACTGAAAGATAAGAATTTATTGCCATTATGTTTCTTGTAGAGTTGGAGTTTCTGGTAGTGTTCTCTGGTCCTTTCTAGTCTTTGTTGCCTTTGGTCCTCTTTGTTTTTATTTGTCTTTTCTCCCCTAGAGAGCCCCCCTTCAAATTTCCTGCAGGGCTGGGTTAGTGGTCAGAAACTTCTTTAGTTTTTGCTTGGGAAACTCTTTATCTCTCCTTCTATTTTGAATGACAGCCTAGCTGCATAAAGAGTTCTTGGCTGCATATTTTTCCGATTCAGCACATTAAATATATCCTGCCACTCCTTTCTGGTCTGCCAAGTTTCTGTGGATAGCTCTGCTGCAAACCTGATCTGCCTTTTCTTGTAGGTTAAGGCCTTTTTTCCTTGCTGCTTTCATGATTTTTTCCTTGCCTGAGTATTTTGTGAAGCTGACTATGATATGCCTTGTTGATGGTCAGTTTTTGTTGAATCTAATGGGAGTTCTCTGTGCTTTCTGGATTACCATGTCTGTGTCTTTCCTCAGGTTAGAAAGGTTTTCCACTATGATATGCTCATCTTCTGCCCCCTTTCTCTCTCTCCATCTTTTAGGAACCCTATGATTCAGATGTTATTCCTACTTAATGAGTCACTGAGTTCTCTAATTCTTATATAGTGCTCTTGTGCCTTAGTTTCCCTCTTTTTTTTCTGCTTCATTATTTTCCATACGTTTGTCTTCTATATCACTGATTTGTTGCTTCATCCCTCCTTGCCACTGTGGCATCCATTGGAAATTGCAGCTCAGTTATAGCATTTTAAATTTCATCCTGACTAGAGTTTATGTCTAGATAAGGGAAAGAAAGGCGTTTAATGCTTTTTTCAACCCCAGCTAGGATTCTTATTATTGTGATTCTAAATTGTGGTGCAGACATCTTGCTTAATCTGTGGATTAAGTCCCTGGCTGTCATTTCTTCCTGTTTTTTTTTAATGGGGGTGAATTCCTTCATTTCTTCATTTTGAAGGAAGAGAAAGAATTAATAAAATTAAAATTAAAAAATTTAAAACAACACAAAAAATCAAATCAAGTATGCTAGCTGTTTTGGTCTGGTTGTTGAAAAAAGCTTGATAGAATAGATAAAAAAAGGGAAGGAAGAAAAGGAAAGGAAAAGCAAAGGAAAGAAAAGAGAGAAAAGGGGGGAGGAATAAAAATGTGTGAAAAACTTAAAAAATGAATACAACAAAATAGAATAAAATGAAATGATAAAATAGGGTTTAAGAATTTACAATGAAGTAAAAATTAGTGGAAAAAATTAAAGAAAAATCTTTTTTATAAAAACAAAAAATGAAAATAATATTTTTCTTTCTGTATTCAAGAATAAAAAAAGAAAAAAATGAAATACAAAAAGTATGAAATACAATTGAAATTGCATCCAGTTTCTTATGGGGTCAAACTGTGAAGCCGTTTGTAGTCTTTAAACCAAGCAGGTGGAGAAATTTGTGTTGTTCCTCTGGAGCATGGTGGCCCAGTTGGGCAGGGCTTGGTGTAGCAGCTCCTTTCTCCACTAGATGGCACTGCTTAGTTTACTGGGCTGGATCACTGTGGTGCGCATAGGCCTTATGCACGTTCGGAGGAGAGGTAAAAATGGCGTCACACAGCCATCCTGTCTCTTGTATCAGTACTCTGTGGTCTTGCCCACCAACACTCAAAGCACCCCTCCTTTGTTTCCTACTTCTGCCCACTCCCTGCTTCTACACTGTCCACGACCAAGCCACCAGCCTGCCAGGTGGCATCTCCCTCCCAAGTTTTACCTCAGATGGGGCTGTGTTTCAAAACCCCTTACTTCTGAGCACACTGCAGCTTTGACCCACTCAGACCCTCTCGTGGAGGGTCTCTCCTGGCAATGGCTGGGTGCCAGCCCACCCCCTGGAACGTTCACTTGGGTATAGATGCCCAGAGACTGGGGCCAGGTGCAAAGTCCACCCGAGAAAGTTCACAGGATCCTGTAGCAGCACATTTCAGGGATGATGGTAAATCACTACACCATCTGGCGCAGGCTTCAGTGAACACTTAACATCCTTGTTCCAACACCAGTGTATGTAGCTGTTCTCTGGGATCCATTGAGACCGTTGCCCAGGGGAAGGTCGCACAGCCTGTATCACATATCCTGCCAGCAAGGGAACTGCCTCTCCCCATGTCGCCTGAGGGTCCCTCAGATCTTGCTGTCTGCTCCTGGGGATTTGCCCTTTCCACCAGAGGATCTGTCGAGTTTCAGACTCTGTTCCCCTCTATTTATAACATCTTCATGGAATTTAAACCCTCTCCTTTCTCCTTTATCCCTTTTTTTGTTCAGTCTACCCTTTTTCTTTCTCTCTGGCTGCTTTTGGGGCAGGGAGAGGGCCTTTCGTGTGCTCTCTCTTCTGTCTCAGTCCTCCCTCCATAAGCAAAAACAGCCCCTACCCTCTGCAGCTTCTCTCTCCCCCAGTTCACCTATCTGTGCTGTGTACCTGCCAAGTTCTGTGGTTCAAGTTGTGCAGGTTGTTGTGTTAATCTTCAGATCAGTTCTTTAGGTGTGCAAGATGATTTGGTGTTCTAGTTGCATTTCAAGGCTGAGATAGGCCAAAGAAAGTTCCAGGCTGCTCTGCCATCTTGGCCCCTCCACCTGAGCCCACAGATTTTGAACACTCTTAAATATTTAAAAAAAATTTTTTTTAACATTTTTTTTTGAGAGAGAGACAGAGCATGAAGGGGGAGGAGCAGAGAGAGAGGCAGTCACAGAATCCAAAGCAGGCTCTGAATTCCCAGCATAGAGCCCAACACAAGGTTTGAACTCACCAACTGTGAGATCATAACCTGAGTGGAAGTTGGACGCTGAACAGACTGAGCCATCTGGGCGTCCCCCTGAATATTTTCTTATTTTGCATGCTAAGTTACTCTAAACAAACTAACCTGTTATGTGTTGTGCTTTTTGTTGGTTTTTTTAATTTTTGGTTTTATGCTATAAGAACTATAGTGTTGTGTAGGAAATGATCTTGATGCAATAGTAGCTGAGTATACATCCAGGGGTAGTGGCAAAGGTATTGGAACAGAAAGTCTCAGGAAATCTTAGCTTATCAAATAACCTAACTTATCTATTTAGAAATACACAGTCAGAAGTTAGGAGAAGTGATTGACTAGGTTTACAAACTTAGGACAGAGTGGAAGTTCCCCAATCACTGAACTATATGACCCCTCATTTTATTGCAACAGCCTTCCTTACTGATGGTGAGGATAGTAAGACCAGGGTTGGGGTTTGCGCAGTGGGGTCCAAAATACAGAGGATGCTTGGTATCAAAATCTTCCTTTGCTGTATTGGAGAGACACAGGGGAAAATATGTCTAGCCACAGCTGTAGAGAACCAGTGACTTGTTAGATAGCCATGCCTTTGTGTGTGTGTGTGTGCGCGTGTGTGTTTTTCATGCTACAAGCAGGTAAAAATGGGATACCACTATGTCTCATATAAATGTATTATCCATATGTAGGGACTCATGTGTTTGATAATTTTGTACCTTACTATTTTCACATAATGCTCTACTTTTTGTCTAACACGTCACACAAACCACTTCCTTAACACTTAGTTTCATCTCTCCCTATTGTCTCTCTCATAAGCAGAGCAGAATATTCTTTTTTGTTAATTGAGGTATAATGGACATATATCATTATATTAGTTTCAGTATTACAACATAATGATTCAATATTTATATATGCTATACTGCAAAATGGTTACCACAATAAGCCTAGCTCACTTTGGTCACTGACATAGTTAGGGAACTTTATTCTTATGATGACAACTTGTAGGTTTCCTTTCATATCAACTTTCAAATATGAAATACCACAACAATAACTATAGTCACCATCCAGTAAATTACAACCCCTAAGTGTTTTATAAGTGGAAGATTGTACCCTTCAACCTTTTCCACCATTTCAGTCACACCTCCCATACACAACTCACCTCTGTGGGTTGTATCTGTGAGCTGGGTATTCATTCATTCATTCATTCATTCATTCACATATAAATGAATCCTTCATTGTTTTTCTTTCTCTGACTTACTTCACTTAGCATAATGCCTTCAAGGTCTATCCAGGTTGCAAATGGCAAAATTTAATGTTTTATGATGGAATAATAGTCTCTTATGTGTGTACGTATCTTCTTTGTTCATTCGTCCATTGATGGACACTTAGGTTGTTTCTGCATCGTGGCTATTGGCTACTGTAAGTAATGGTGCAATAAATATAGGGGTCAGATATCTTTTCTTATTAGTATTTTTATTATCTTCAGAAAATTTCCAGTAGTGGAATAGAATCATATGGTAGTTCTATTTTTAATTTTTTGAGGTAACTTCATACTGTTTTTCATTGTGGTTGCACCCAGTTTACATTCCCACCAACACAGTACAAGAGTTCCCTTTTATACACATTTCTCCAATACTTAGTATTTCTTGTCTTTTTTATTTTAGGATTTTGACAGGTGTGAGGTGAGGTAGGATCTCGCTGTGGTTTTGACTTGCATTTCCCTGATGATTACAGATGTTGAGCATCTTGCCATGTACCTGTTGGCCAGCTGAATGTCTTCTTTGTAAAAATGTCTATTCAGACCTTATGCTGATTTTTAAATTGGATTCTTAATTTTGTTCATGTAGTTGTGTCATTTATTTCAAATTTCTATATAAATTCTATTTAGTTAACATATAGTGTAATGTTGATTTTTAGTGATTTGGCACTTACATAGAACACCCAAAACAACGAGTACCCTCTTTCTTGCCCTTACCCACTGAGCCCAGGTCCTCCCTCCCTTTAGCAACTCTCAGTCTATTCTCTATAGTTATGAGTCTCTTGGGGCACCTGGGTGGCTCAGTCAGTTAAGCATCTGACTCTTGATTTCAACTCATGGTCTTGCAGTTCATGAGTTCAAGTTCCATGTCAGGCTCTGCTCTGACAACACAGAACCTGCTTGTGACTCTTTCTCTACCTCTCTCTCTTACCCTCCCCTGATTTCTCTCTCTCTCTCAAAATAAATGAAGGAACATTTAAAAAGTGATTCTCTTATGGTTTCTCTTTTTTCCCTTCCTCTGTGTTCATCTGTTTTGTTCCTTAAGTTCAATGTCTGGTTGAAATCATATGGTGTTTGTCTTTCTCTGAGGAACTCATTTTGCTCACTATAATATACTCTAGCTCAATCCACATCATTACAAATGGGAAGATTTCATTCTTTTGGATGGCTGAGTAATATTCTATTGTGTATATGTATGCATATATACATACACTGCATCTTCTATTCATCAGTCAATAGACTTAAGAGGTCTTTCCATAGCCAAGCAGTATTGGTATAAACATAGGGGTGCACATGTGCCCCGTCAAATCTGTGTTTTTGTATCCTTTTTATAAATACCTAATAGTGCAATTTCTGGGACATAGGGTAGTTCTATTTTTAACTTTTTGAGGAAACTCCATACTGTTTTCCAGAGTGGCTGCACCAGTTTTTATTCCTGCCAATGGTGTGAGAGGTTTCCCCTTTCTCTACCCACTGGCCAACTTCTCTTGTTTCCTGTGTTGTTAATTTCACCCATGCTGACGGGTATGAGTTGGTATCTCATCATGATTTTGATTTGTATTTCCCTGATGTTGAGCATCTTTTCATGTGTTTTGGCCATGATGTCTTCTTAGGAAAAAATATCTATCCATGTCTTCTGCCCATTTCTTAACTGGATTATTTGTCTTTTTGGGTGTTGAGTTTCATAAGTTCTTTATTCCTTTATCAGATATGTCATTTGCAAACATTTTCTCCCATGCCATAGGCTGCTTTTTAGTTTTGTTGATTTTTTTTCTTCACTGTACAGAAGGTTTTTATCTTGATCAGGTCCCAATAGTTCATTTTTGCTTTTGTTTCCCTTTCCTCTGGAGACTTTTTCTAGTAAGAAGTTGCTGTGGCCAAGGTTAAAGACATTGGTGCCTGTGTTCTCCTCTAGGATTTTGATGGTTTCTTGTCTCACATTTAGGTCTTTTATCCATTTTGAACTTATTTTTGTGTGTAGTGTAAGAAAGTGGTACAGTTTCATTCTTCTGCATGAAGCTGTTCAGTTTTCCTATCACCATTTTTTGGAGAGACTGTATTTTTATCATTTGGATATTCTTTCCTGCTTTGTTGAAGATTAGTTGACCATATAGTTGTGGGTCCATTTCTGGGCTTTCTATTTTCTTCCATTGATGTATGTGTCTGTTTTTGTGCCAGTACCATACTGTCTTGATGATTACAGCTTTGTAATGTAGCTTGAAGTTTGGAATTGTGATGCTAGTTTTGTTTTTCAAGATTACTTTGGATATTTGGGGTCTTTAGAGGTTCCATACACATTTTAGGATTGTTTGCTCTAGCTCTGTTAAAAATGCTGTAGGTATTTTGATAGAGATTGCATTAAATGTGTAGATTACTGGGAGACTCAGTTGATTAAGTGTTTGACTTCAGCTCAGTTCATGATTTTGCAGTTTGTGAGTTCGAGCCCCACGTTGGGTGCTGTGCTAATAGCTCAGAATCTGTGATTCCGATTCCCTCTTTCTCTGCCCCTCTCCTTCTCATGATCCATTTTTCTCTGTCTCTCAAAAAATAAATGTTAAAAAAATTTTTAATGTGTAGATTACTTTGGATGGTATAGACATTTTAAGAATATTTGTTCTTCTAATCCACGAGCATGGAATGTTTTTCCATTTCTTTGTGTCATCTCCAATTTCTTTCATAAGTATCCTATAGTTTTCAGAGTATAAATCTTTTACCTCTTTGATTAGTTTATTCCTAGGTATCTTCTGGTCTTTGGTGCAATCGTAAATGGGATCAATTCCTTGATTTCTCTTTCTGCTGCTTCATTATTGGTGTAGAAAAATGCAACAAGTTTTTGTACATTGATTTTAAATCCTGCAACTTTGCTGAATTTGTGTATCAGTTTGATAATTTTTTTGGTGGAGTCATTTAGATTATATTAAAAATTTTTTTTAATGTTTATTTTTGAGAGAGAGAAAGAAAGAGTGTGTGTGAGCAAGGGAGGGGCAGGGTAAGAGGGAGAAAGAGGATCCTAAGCAGGCTATGTGCTGACATCAGAGAGCCTGATGCGGGGCTTGAACTCACAAACCATGACCTGAGCCAAAATCAGAAGCTTAACCTACTGAGCCACCCAGGCTCCTCATTTAAATTTTCTACATAGAGTATCATGTCATCTGCAAATAGTGAAAGTCTGACTTCTTCCTTTTCAATTTGGATGCCTTTTATTTCTTTATGTTGTCTGATTGCTGAGACTAGGTCTTCCAGTACTGTGTATTAACAGTGATGTGACTGAACATCCCTGTCTTGCTCCTGACCATAGAGGAAAAGCTCTCAGTTTTTCCCCATTAAGGATATTAGCAGTGAGTCATCCCTATCTGGCCTTTTTGATGTTGAGTTACGTTCCATCTATCCCTACTTGGTTGAGGGTTTTTATCAAGAATGGATGATGTATTTTGTCATAGGCTTTTTCTGCATTTATTGAGAGGATAATATTGTTCTTATCCTTTTTGTATTAATGTCGTGTATCACCTGGATTGACTTGTGAATACTGAACCAGCTCTGCAGCCCAGGAATAAATCCCACTTGATCATGATCAATAATTCTTTTAATGTACTCTTGGATTCAGTTTGTTAGGATCTTGTTGACAATTTTTGCATCCATGTTCTTAGGGATATTGGCCTATATTTTCATTTTTAGTGGGGTCTTTGGTTTTGGAATCAAGATAATGCTGGCCTCATAGAATGAGTGTGGAAGTTTTCCTTTCATTTATATTGTTGTAACAGTTTGAGAATAATATGTATTAACTTTTATTTAAATGTCTGGCAGAATTCCCCTGGGAAATGCTTGCTTTGTTTTGTTTGCTTTGATTTGTATGAGTTCTCTATATATTTGGATATCAACCCCTTATCAGATAAATGATTTGCAAATATTTTCTCCTTTCTAAAGGCTGTCTTCTGATGGTTTCCTTTGCTGTGCAGAAAGTTTTTAGTTTGATGTAGTTGACTTTATTTTTGCTTTTGTTTCCTTTTTGTTGCTTTCAGATCCAAAAAAATCATTGCCAAGACTTTTGTCATGAAACTTTTCATCTATGTTTTCATCTAAGAGTTTTATGGCTTCAGGTCATACACTCAAATCTTTAACCCATTTTGAGTTAACTTTCATGCATGTTTTAAGACAGCAGTCCAGTTTAATTCTTTTGCTTGTGATTGTCTATTTTTCTCAACATAGTCTCTCTTATAAAGAGACTGTCATTTTCTTATTGTGTGCTTATTGGCTAGTATGTTGTCACTCAATCGGCCAGGAGTTCATGGGTTTATTTCTTGGGTCTCTATTCTTTTCTCTTGATCTCTATGTTTGTTTTTATGCCAATACCATTTTTTTTTTTTGGTTACTATAGCTTTGTAATATAGTTTGAAATCAGGAAGCATGATGCCTTCATCTTTGTTTTTATTTCTCAGGAGTGCTTTGTCTATTCTCTGGTTCCACACAAATGTTGATTATTTATTCTATTTCTGAGAAAAATGCCATTGGAATTTTGATAGGCATTACATTGAATCTGTAGATTGCTTTGGGTAGTATGAACATTTTAACAATATTCTCCTAATCCATGAGCATATTGTCTTTTCCTTCGTGTTTCCTTCAGTTACTTTTATTAATGTCTTATAGTTTTTACTGTGCAGATCTCTCACTGCCTTGCTTAAATGTATTCCTAGGTATTTTACTTTTGTTGATGCAATTAACTAGGATTGTCTTCTTAATTTCTTTTTATGATAGTGAGTGTTTTACTTCTTCCTTCTAATTTTGATGCCTTTTATTTCTTTTCCTTGCCTAATTTTGTGGCTAAGGACTTCCAGTACTATGTTGAATAAAATAAATGAGAGGGAACATTCTTGTATTGCGCTTGATCTTAGAGGAAAAGCTTTCAGCTTTTTACTGTTGAGTATAATATTAGCTGTGCTGTGATCTTATATATCCTTTGTTATGTTGAGATATGCTCCCTCTATGTGCACTTTGTTGAGAGTTTTAATCACGAATCAATGTTGAATTTTGTTGTGCCTACTGAGATGATGTGATTACTATATTTCATCTTATTAATGTGATATGACATATATTGCTTGATTTGCAGATATTTAATCATCCTTGTATTCTTGAAATAAACCCACTTTTTCATGATGTATGATCCTTTTACTGTATGTTTGAATTTTGTTGACGATTTTTGAATTTATGTTCATCAGCCATTTGGGCCTATATTTTGTTTTCTCCTGGCATCTTTGGTTTTGGCATGAGGATAATTCTGGCCTTGTAAAATGAGGTTGGAAGTGTCCTTTCTTCTTCTGTTTTTTGGAAGAGTTTAAGAAGGATTAGTAATAATTCTTGAATATTTGGTAGAATTTACCAGTGCAGCTCTCTTGTTCTGGAATTTACTTTGTTGGGAAGTTCTTGATTACTGATTTACTCTTCTTATTGGTAATCAGTCTTTTCAGATTTTGTATGTCATCATAATTCAGTCTTGGTAGGTTGTATACTACTAGAAGTTTACCAATTTCTTCTAGGTTTGTCCAATTTGTTGGCGTATAATTGTTCATAGCAGTCTTATGATTCTTTCTGTTTCTGTGGTATCAGTTGTAAATCTTATTTCTCATTCTCATTTTGAGTTCTCTCCTTTTCTTAAACTGATTCATCTGGCTAAAAGTTTGTTAGTTTTTCTCTTTTCAGAGTACCATCCCTTCCTATCATTGAGTTTTTTTCTATTTTGTTTTTACTCTTTATTTATTTATGCTCTGATCTTTGTTAATTTATTCTGCTAATTTTTGGCTTTATTGAGTCTTCTTTTAGTTAAGATGTAAAGTTAAGTCTACATTTGAGATATTTGTCTCTTGCTGTAGACATTTATTGGTATGAACTTCCCTTCTAGAACTGCTCTTGTTGCACCCCATACATTTTTGTTTGATTTACTTCCATTTTATTTGTTTCAAGGAAAATTAAAAAAGCTTTTCTTGGGATCTCATCTCTGATCCATTGGTTGTTCAGTAGTATGTTTAATTTCCACATGTTTGCAAGTCTTCTTGTTTTCCTCTTAAAATTTATTTCTGGTTTTATACCATTGTGGTCAGAAAAGATATTGATATGATTTCAATATTTTAAACCTTATTTAGACTTGTTTTGTGGTCTAATATATGTTCTATCCTGGAGAATGTTTCATGTGCATTTGAGAAGAATATGTGTGGTATTTCTTTTGGATGGATGTTCTGTATATAACAGTTAAGCCTATCTGGTCTAACATGTTGTTTAAGGCCAATGTTTCTGTCTGGATGATCTATTCATTGAGGTAAATGGAGTATGAAAGTCCCCTACTTTATTATATTGGTGTGTTTTCCTTTAATGTCTGTTAACATTTGTTTTGCATTTTTAGATGTTCCTATATTGAGGGCGTAAATATTTGTAAATGTTATATCTTTTTGCTGGATTGTCCCTCTTTTCATTATATACTGTCCTTCTTTGTCATTTATTACAGTCTTCATCTTAAAATCTATTTTGTCTGTTTAGGGGTGGCTAGGGGTGGCTCAGGTGGTTAAACATCTGATGTCAGCTCAGGTCATGATCTCATGGTTCTTGAGTTCAAGCCCCATGTTGGGCTCTGTGCTGATAGCTCAAAGTCTGGAGTCTGCTTCAGATTCTGTCTTCATTTCTCTCTGCCCCTCCTCCACTCGTGCACATGCTCTCTCTGTCAAAAATGTTAAAAAAGTAAAAAATAAAATCATTTTGTCTGCTCTAAGTATAGCTACTTCAGCTTTCTTTCGGTTTCCATTTGCATGATATATCCTTTTACATCCCTTCATTTTTAGTTTCTGTGTGTCCTTATATCTGAAGTGAATTAAAAAAAAATTTTACATTTATTTACTTCTGAGAAATAGAGAGAGACAGAGTGTGAACAGAAGAGGAGCAGAGAGAGAAAGAGACACAGAATCTTAAGCAGGCTCCAGGCTCTGAGCTATTGGTCTGCACAGAGCCAGATACGGGGCTTGAACCCATGAACCCTGAGATCATGACCTGAGCCAAAGTTAGTCACGCAACTGACTGAGCCACCCAGGTGCCCCTGAAGTGAATTTTTTTTTAGGCAGCTGGTATCTTGGTCTTGTTTTCATTTTTTAAATCCACTCAGAGTGGATTTTGTGATTATAAAATTTAGTCCATTTACATTTGAAGTATTTATTGATAAGTATGTACTCTTTGCCATTTGGTTGTTTCCTGGCTGTTTTATAGTTCTTCTCTGTACTTTTCTTCTCTTGCTCTCTTCCATTGTAAATTGATGACTTTCAGAATGGTATGTTTAGATTTCTTACTCTTTATTTTTTGTGTATCTTCTAGAAGTTTTTGCTCTGTAGTTATCATGATGGTTACGTATAAAAACTTCTATTTATAACAGCTTAAGTTGATAAGAACTTAAGTTTGAGTGCATTTTTAAAGCTCCACATTTTTATATTTTTTGGGATCACATTTTACATCTTTTTATCTTGTGTGCCCTTTAGTTATTATAGTTAGTTTTACTTTTGTCTTTTAACCTTTATACAAGCTTTAATAGTGATTAATCAATTACTTTTACCATATATTTATTTATCTGTGTGGTTTATACTTTTATATGTTTTCTTATTAATTAGCACCCTTTATCTTAAAGTCCCTCTCAAAATTTTTATAAGACCAGTTTAGTGGTGATGACTTCCTTTAGGCTTTGTTTGTCTGGAAAATTCTTTATCTCTTTTGAATTATAACTTTCATTTTAGGTAAACTATTCTTGGTTGGGATTTTTTTTTCTTTGAGCATTTTGAATATATTGTGCCATTTCCTTTTGGCCTGCAACCTCTGCTGAAAATTCTGATAATTTTATGGAGAGGGACTTCTCTTATATGTAACAAGTAGTTTTTATTTTATGCCTTTAATATTCTTGTCTTAAACTTTTAACATTTAATTGTAATGTGCCTCAGTGAGGATTTTCTTGAGTTCATCCTGTTTGGAATTTTATAGGATTCCTGGATCTGGATCTATTCTTCCCTAGGTTAGGGAAGTTTTAAGCCTGTATATATATTTTAATATTTATTTATTTTTAAGAGAGTCAGAGTGGGTGGGGGGAGGGGGAGGGAAAGAGAAAGAAAAGCCCAAGGAGGCTCTGCTCTGTCAGCACACAGTTCAACATGGGATTTGATCACATGAACCATGACATTATGACCTGAGCTGAAATAGTCAGATGCTCAACCAACTGAGCCACCCAGGTGCCGCTAAGCCTGTGTTTCTTTAAATAATTTTGTGTCTTTCTCTCTCTTTTCCTGTGGGTCCCCTCTAATGCAAATTTTGCCTACTTGTTCCTTAAATCCTTTAAGTTATCTTCCCTTGTTTTAATTTTTTTTGTTTGTTTTCATTGGAGTTCATTGATCCTTTTTTCTGCTCCAACTTATTTTCTAGTCTTCTGTTGAACCCTTCTCATGTACTTTCAGTACAGTTATTTATTCTTTACCTCTGTAACTTCTGTTTGATACTTTTATATTCT
>NC_043701.1:68132150-68181901 GCF_006229205.1 Suricata suricatta | reverse complement strand
TTTTTTGAGCATCTTTATGACAGTGTCTTTGAACTCTTTATCAGGTAAATGACTTATCTCCATTTTATTAAGGAAATTTTCACTAAGTTATATTTCTTAAAATTTTGAATATATTCTTTTGTCTCTTCATGTTGCTTGACTCTCCATGATAGTTTCTATGCATTAGATGAAATAGCCACCTCTCTGTCTTGAAGGAGTATCCTCCTGTAGATCATCCTTATTGTTCAACCCTGCCCCTAGCTCTTGGTTGTCTCTCAGCTCTTTGTGATTTTCCAAGGAGCCTATTTTATTTTTAATGACTCCCAGTAGATGAAGGTGTGCTGAGACATGTCAGTGTCCCAAAGGGGAGGATCTCAGTAGACATCTTTATACAGGTGGACTGGACCCAGACCCTCAGGCTGCAGCTTTTAAGGTCTGGAACTACATACAGTCTTGTGGAACTGCAAATGTATACCCTGCTGGCCCTGGAGCCAAGTACTCTAGGTGTCCCCTGGGCAGAAGTAAAAAAAAAAAATCTCCAGATGAATTTTAACATAGCTTTAGTGTCCTGCTGCTCTCTGGGGAGAGAAGCTGGCAGGTGCTATCTTTGTGTCCTCTGCCTTGCTGTAGCCAATAGGCATCGATTTCAAGCACCTTGCCATGCTCCTGCGTGCCAGTAGCTCCCAGAGGGGAGCTTTTACACATATCTGGTGCCCTGATTTCAGCAGCGCTGCCCAGGAAACACCTTTTGATTACGTGGTCTGGTGTCTGGGGAAGTTTATGTGCCTGGATCCCATAGGACTGAAACAATTGGGAAATAGTTGTTGACAGATTAACACTCCCAGAGCATTGCACAGTTAGGGGCTGAAACATAGCCCAGTTTATCTGAGAAAGAGGTCAATTTGCTTGTCCAGGAGCTCTGGCCTGAGGGACAAGCTTTAGGTTTGGCGCACATTTAGGAACCTATGGAGGTGTTCTCATGGAACACGCCAGTGAAGGCCAACTTTGAATTCTCACTCTGCCTTTAATTACAAATAATAATGCTGTGTAGCTTGGACATTGATAACGGGTTAAAAGATTAACAGATTGTTGCACATATGAAACATAAATATCCAGTATTTTCACAGTGAATGTTCAGGGATAACCAGTTTGTCCATAGCTTCCTCCCCCCCCACAAAATGACACCCCCTTTACCTTTTTGTTCCTAAGAATCAAGAGCTTTAGAGATTTTATTTACTCATGCGCTTGTCTGCAACAGTAAGCATTAACACATTTTCAGAAGTTGTAGATTCTCTAATTATGTTAAGCCGTTTGTAGATGCTATAGATTTTCAAACTGAAGGTATGAACAACGGTGCATTGTGTGGTGGTTGAGAAAGATAGTTTGAAATGAAAATGTATAGTTATAGATATCAGAACATACATGCATTTAGTTACACAATACTAAAGACCCAGAAGTGAAAATAGTTTCCTGATACCTAAATGCTGTGAAGATTTTATGAAGATTTTAGAGTCTGAATCATTAACTAGATATTCAGATCTTGTGTCAGGTGGCTACATACATTTTTCATACAATTCTTCAGTCCTACTTTGTTCAAGAATTAAATAAATTTACTTTATATGTCTCTTATACCAACATGTCCACTTCTGCTTATCGGAAGATGTCTAGAATCTCATCTTACGTGTCAGTGTCTTACACGGATACCTTCCCCCTCTTCTCAATTAAATGTAAAGACACTAAATCAGTAAACTTTTGAGATTTTTCTAATGATCCTCCAAACTGGTGGTGTCTTTGGATTTTCAATATTTGCCTTGGAATGTAATGTGAGGAAAACAAGTTATTTTTAATCAGTTTTCATATCCAAACCAGTTACTACTACCTCATCCAATTAACCACTATGTATAAAACACAAGACAAAATGTGGTGCATCTTCCCTTTCTGTGAGGAGTTTTTTAGGAAGACTAGTTTTCTCCAGTAAGTGAACCCTTGCTCAAGAAAGCAGGATTACTCAACAGTATATCTCCTCATAAAAAGGAAAATTCCTTCAGTTTAGAGTTCAAGTCCTGCTTCTGTAAAGGATGAAACAAAGTATCTTTTTTATTTTTTTTCTCCTATTGGCTTAAAAATTTAGCCTAGGAGAAAGTGCTCATGATTTAATTCAGAAAGGATATGCCAGAAGGAAATAGAGATTCAGATGGAATATTAAATTAGGGTAAATGCTTTGTGTCACAACAAGAACCATCAAAAAACACAGGAATTTAAGAAAGAACGTATTTTAATGGTTGAGACCAATCTTTGCAAAGTGACAAGGGAAGCCAGAACTTATTACAACAAATAACTATTAACACACATTCAAATCTTAATAATATTTCATATGATAATTCCTTTATTACCATTTACATCTCTTAATGCTAGTACATTATTCTGAAGTTGCCAAGCATAAGTTGCATGTAACTGAGTGGAAAGAGCACAATCTCTTCATATTGCTAGGAGAGCTGCAGGATGTGGAAGATGACAAAGTTCTTAAGCATGAAGAGCCTAAATGTGCTGAAAACAATGTCCATTTGCATAATTGGTGATAAAATATAAGCCCATTTGTTATAGAGTAAGAAAATGGTTACAGTGCCTGCTGTTGCTGTGCAAAGGATTCCATAGAGAGAGAAACTTTGTAACGAATGGCTCTTAAGGCTAGGCATTTACATTCCATTCTTAAATGTCTTTCACAATTGGTGGTGCTCATGAAACGTGACGTACTGATTATCCTAGGGTCAGTCTATTGCAACAAATAGGGACTCTGATGTTTTCTCTTGATAAAGACGATAGGAGTTCAGGGTCCACGATTTGTTGAGAATGTCCATGGTGCTGAATCTGCCATCAGGGATCAGCACCAAGTTCATGCTTGAGCCAGGTCCATAGAGACTGAAATCAATCTGTGCACATGATGAATTTTAAAAGGTTCCAGTTTTGTGTTCAAAGTATAGATCTTTAACAATATCTTAAAATCTGTTAGAAATCTGCTTAGTGCAAAAGTAATCCACCATTTCTTCAACTAGAAGATAAGGTGTCTTTTGTAAAAATAAAGCATTATTTAATCTTCATTTTTTAGGCCAATAGTAACAGTGGTCCTGATGTAGCTGGTACATAAAGGTCAAAACTCATTTACTGCCTAGTAAGTAGAAGAACTGTTATTAATCAGAAAGTAGTGGAAAAATAAAACAAGCAGTGCCTACGTTCTATATACACAAGATGTATTACTTTCTAGTTAGCCTAATTTTTCAAGTGACAGGGTAAGTTGTTAGATGGACTTTATGGATAATTCAGTACATATTCCCATTCAAGAAGGATACATGGAAGGCTACTTCCCAATTCTCAAGAGTTGCACATAGCCAGACAAAGAGTGGTAGCTTCTGAAACCACTTTTTGTGGTCCCTTCAGACCATCTTGCATTTGGAGGTGAATATACTATTTCTTTGGCTTATTCTCTCTGTGATTCATTGAATAAACCCACACTTTAGCTCCACCATATTTATTTCCTCTTATACATCCACCCCCTCATTTTTTCAGTTGTTTTTACAGATCTGCCCAAAAACACAATTTTTATAAGTGATTCTTGTTTAAGGAAATCTACATCTTCTAAGATTCTTCTAGAACTACTAATCTACAAAAGAAAAATTTTTCTTCTCTACTTACAAAGGAAAATGTATAGTTTTATAAAAAAGCAGGAACTTTTTCTTATAACACTGGCCAAATGTTCTAGCAAAACTAACATACTTGCTGACAAAGACACTCTGAAAACTTTCACATGCCCATCTTAATTTAGTCATGTATGGATTGAAGAAATTTGACATTCAGGCCTTAGTAAGCACTGATGAAATTTATCATGTAAGTGTGCTATAGAATACAGAAAACTATGTATAAAGTCTACCTTTTGAAAGGCATGCTTTCCCACTAGAACAAGTTTTTTGTTGTAATTTTTTCCCACTAGAACAAATCTTTTGTTGTAATTTGGCTTTTCACTGGATGATCTCTTCATCTGTTATATAAATTGTTATATGAATATCTTTGTTTACTCATAGCTTAGTTTTTACTGTGGTAAGAATAGGTCTTAAAGTAATGCAGCGTGTCCTTTATGTGAATGTATTA
Organism: Suricata suricatta; assembly: GCF_006229205.1. NCBI lineage: Eukaryota > Metazoa > Chordata > Mammalia > Carnivora > Herpestidae > Suricata > Suricata suricatta. Next base: position 68,177,779 of record NC_043701.1, on the reverse strand, counting down.
GGTGTTATTTTAAATACATTCAGTCCAAATAGATTGTAGGTAGAGTTGCTCAGGTGACTTTCTAGTGAATACATAGTGGCAGAAATGATCACAAGAAAAGATTGGGCTGCTTCCCTAGACACAAGCTCTGAATCTCACACACAAAAATATTGAACTGAAGATTCTACTGTGTTATTTTTAAAAATAATCAATGTGACCGATTTGCATATTGAAAAAGAACTGTACACTGTTAAAATTTGAATTTTCTGGAATGTCTCCAGAAGATAGAATGAATGTTAATGATTTCTTGACTATTGTAAACTCATGAAATTTTACTAGGGCTTAGTTGTGATAATCTGTGAAAATTATTTAGCATCATCTTAGCACATGGTAAAAGCTCCATTGTTAGCAGTGGCAACTCCAGAATTTCTATATAAGACAGCTTAGGGTCAGTAATCTGATATGAAGTAATATAAGAAGACTTGTTTTGAACTTATGATTTTCAAAGTAAGCAGATTGCTTTTACTTAGGTTGTATTATTACTATTTTTTGAAGCCTCTGAGAAGAGAGGCTGATGGAACCACTTGGGGATGTAGAGAATTCTCCCCCACAGGTCACACCATAGCCACCTGTGATCAATAAGTCTTCCAGTTAGGGAGGACAGGGTCAAGTACTCATTCCTGTCTGTCAACAAGGGGGCATGAACACGAGTATTTAAGTCACAGAGGGCTGAACTACTTCTCCAACTTTTCCCAAACTCAAATCTTGTTCACATGTAACAGAATTTTCCTCTAAACTGCATAGTTTAGCTTTGAACACCATTCCTGTTCTCCAGTCCTGTTATATTCAAAGTTAACTTATGCATTTTAATCATACATTAGTTTCCACAGTAAACATCTGGGGTGTGCACCCTAATTTTAGACCAGCATGGCCCCTGCTCTCTATGCAGCAGTTCTGGTTTTATATCAACATATGTCCATTGTACTTAAGTGTTTATTTTTATAGCATATTTTTCTTTTATCTGTTACTTATTGAGTTTTTAGTTTTTATCATTTTTAGCTTAATTTCTTTTAATTTTTTCCCTTAAGGATTTCAATCTCAGGGTACCTGGGTGGCTCAATTGGTTAAGCCTCCAATGCTTGATTTAGGCTCAGGTCATTAACTTACAGTTGGTGAGATGGAGCCCCATACACAGAGAGTCTCTCTGCCCCTCCCCCACTTATGCTCAGGCTCTCTCTCTCAAAATAAATAAATATTAAAAAAAAAAAAATTTCAATCTCCCATAACCTTCCCTAGACAAGCTAGAAATAACTAAGAAACAAAATGTCACTGGGGCACCTGGGTGGCTCAGTCAGTTAAACATCTGACTCAGATCATGATCTCACAGTTTTGGGATTCAAGCCCTGCATGGGGCTCTATGCTGTCAGCAAAGAGCCTGCTTTGGATTCTCTATCTCCCTCTCTCTTTGCCTCTCCCCTGCTTACATTTTCTTTCTCAAAAATAAACATTAAAGAAAAAAGGAAATGAAAAGTCAGAATTTTGCACTAAAGCTATCTTAGTACTAACTTTTCAGAGGTAATAATTTCAGTTTTTATTCCATTCCTCCCAGAACTTAAGATATAATGAAGTAATCTGCTTGATGTTCATAGGCTTTATTTACTCATTCAGTCTTTGTGTTTTAATTTATATAAGACATCTTAAAACTTGGAGGATATACTGAAAATGGTAGTCGGCTAGACAAATCTAAAAATGTCTGTAGCCTAATTTTATAACCCCTCTTTGGTAAAATGAATACAAATAATATATAATTTTTGGTGTATACTTACTTATTTTACTTTCTTTGATCTGCATGCACAGTATGAAATCATAAAAGCAACGAACATCACCACACCAACACTGAGTAAGATAATTTCTACCAAGCCAAGAAGGTTGATTTTTCCAGTCACTCTTTGTCGGAACATTTCTGCCTTCTCATCACCAATGGTACCAGTCTGTAATCAAGTTAATGATTAGCATGATTTGAGTAGATAAGGGAAGCACAATACTTAAAACCTTCCAGTTTCACATCACTCTTCCCCTAAATGCCTGCATTGGTGTTAGTCATCTGTATCTTTAAAGCAACCAAGTGAAATCGCTTTGCATATCAAAGCCAAAAATGCCAAGGTAGCATACATACAGAGTGAAATACATTCCCCTTCCCCATTTTGCACATGTTACATACACTATTGAACATACTAGACTTCACTGATCTTCAAAATGACCTTACTAACATCTTTTCCAAAAGATGCTTCCTATTACCGAGGGAAGTGACAAGGTTTCATTGGTTTCAATCTCAAGTTTTATGTACTGAATTTTCCAATTCTGGGGCTAAAGAATTCCATGGTTTATATTAAAATTATGTTATCAAGGAATAGGATAGACTGCATACACCTACTCTAACTTGGCCTTTATAAGCTTGGTTGACTTTTATTCGCAGTATAAGATTCATGAAGTCTTGAGTTATTTGTAGTTACATGCATGTATGACTTTTTCTTAAAATAAGCACTATGCCAAGAAAAAGTGCCTAAGATGCATTTTGAAAATAATCTAAAATGATAGAAAGTGCTTTGATTTTCTAAAAGAATAATACTAAAAACTAACACAAACATTTGTATGTGATTGGACTTTCTCAAGTAGATATATAGATTCATCTCTATGGGCAATGGAAACATATACAACTTCAAATGCTATACATGCATATTCAATTTTGAAACACCAATGAAGTTTACTGTTTTTAATGACCGAGAGATTAAAAATACTAACCTCATTAAGCCAAAGAATAGGCACAACATAGTTCTGCTTAAGACCCTTTAATGCCCTGCAATATACATTAAAAGTAATTAGGAAAATATATACTAATATATTACACATACACAACAGAAATTTCAATAAGTACTAGTGTAAATATATTTTCAGAAATTGGTTCCTTATGCAACTTGGTTAAGTTCCTTGATTTTTGTTCCCTGTGGTAAGTCCTCTAATTTTAGGGTGGCTATTTCTCAGACATTTTTCACTCCTACAAATCTTTCTAATACAGATAGCTAATTAGATTAACTTTTTCTAAGCACAGATTTTCCCTTTCAACAAATTTCGACCCAGGAAAGTAAAATATGAATCCTAGGAATTATAGCCATAGAAATATTTGGATATCTAGCAAAATGAGAGATAACTACCAAATACTTAAAACATTCCAAAATATGTGTAAATATCATTTCTATAAATACTAGACATAATTCTAAATTAAAACTAAAATTATAAGCATATAATAATTAATGACATTAAGCGAAGAGAAATTGACATTTTATATTCTTTCCACTTCTTAAGGAATGTAAGTTAGTCTATGAAAGTAAAATACTAACAAAAATCATGTAATGATAACCTCACTTAAGAGACTCACTCAATTTTCTTTGCTGGTTTGACCAATATGTTGATTTGCAGCCGTTTTGCAAATCGTAAGGTGAATCCAGTTATCTAAAAAAAAGAACAAAGTAATTACGAATTAAAAAAATTGTTATAATATCCAAAACTTTTGTTATTTTATAGAATTTATGATAACACTACTACTTGAAGCTTGTGAAAGTGAACATATTAAATATATTACATATCTATAATTATATGCATATAAGCAGGTATATGTATGTATGCAGGTAAGTGCACACATAATTTCTTTGCCCAACAAAATGTTAAGTGTTTAGTTAGTTATTTGGGTAAATAACACATACCTATCTATAATTACATGTGTATATGCAGGTACTTGCAAATGTCAAGGTTTTAGTTATATTTGTGATAGTTACCTAACATGGTTTTGGGTAATCAATAACAATGCTGTAACACAGAGTGCATATAATTCGATTCCTGAACTATGCAAGGTCAGATATATATTCAGTCTAAATCCATGTATCATCTGTGTAATTATAATACTAGTTCTATCATTATTTAAGGTAACACATGACTTAAAATTTTAATGTTTCATTTAACTTTTGAAGAGGAAAATATCAAAATAATTTAAAATTTTAAACTGTTGAGTTATAGGCATTTTTATTTTTCTTGACATTAAGTGAAATAGATCTTGCCCTGAATTCACATAATACCCATAAAATATCTTTTAATTCCCCATAATACACAGTATCTCTTCATTTAAGCAGTATTTACAGTTATAAATTACTGTTTTGTGCTTATTTTATACATATCAAATTGTTTTAAGCCAATTAGAATCACTCCTATCATTGGTATCCCTGACCTATGAACCATTAGAAAGGCAGATAAATTTTCATATTCTAAGAAACTGAAGTTTAATTACCTTGACATTTCATAAGCAATAATAGAAAGAAATCAAGGTCATTTTGACTGAAATAATAGTAGTAACTTATCCCAATTGTGATTCAGTATCTGATTAACAAGAAGGAAAGAATGTATTTTCTCTTTCAACTTAATGAAACAGATCAATAATCTATTTGCTTACAGGTTCAACATCTAGGTATGTGCTATGTTCATCTTCATTTGGATTCAAGCCTTCAATGGGTTCTGCAATATCAGGACTTGCATGTAGAAAATGAGGAAGTGAAATGTACACAGGTTTTCCTAAAAACATTTTAAGAGATAAGTGGAGATAAATATTTTTTTTCTCATTTCACATACCACTCAAGAAATATATCCATAAAAATAAAGCTTAAATTTTTTAATGTTTATCCAGTTTTGAGAGGGGAAGGCAGGGAGAGAGGGAGACAGAATTCAAAGCAGACTTCAGGCTCTGAGCTATCTATCAGCACAGATCCTGACACAGGGCTCAAACTCAGGAGCCACAAGATCATGACCTGAGCTGACGTCAGATACTTAACCAGTTGAGCTACCCAGGGAACCCAAATATAAAATTTTAAAAATATAAGAATGCATAACTAGGCTTGAACAGTGATTGGGGAGTGAGGTTGGAGTAGAATTATATTACCTGATCACTATTGTACAGAAAGAAAATAAAAATCTACACATCATTCTACAAACCAGTATGTTAGTGTCTCCTGTTCTTCCTCAGGTGTTAATTTTCAGTACATAAAGATTATCTGCTGAGCATAAAATTTCAACCATTATGTTCATGTTTCAGGCAGTAATGTCTGTGAACTGAGAATTAATTTAAGAGGTTTTCTTTTCACATTCACATTGACTCTAATATGAAGGAGGAAGCTAAATAAGATTACAAATTTTGTTTTTAAGTAGATTCTTCTTTCAGAGACATATTGAAAACATTTTTATTTACCAATCTCTAGGGAAGAAAAAGCCAGAAATATGGCAGATAAACAAGTTGGGATGTTCAAAGTACTCTAGGAATTATTCTTATTTTACAATCCATTTGAAAGGAGCCCCAGAAACCAATAAAATGAAAGTATAACTATGGAATGTTATGAACCACATATCCAGTAAGTAGTTAATATAAAAAAATATATAATGAATTCCCAGAACTAAAAAAAAAAAAAACCACCCACCAAATAGCAAAAAATGGGCTAAGGACCTAAACAGACATTGTCCAAAGTAGAAGGGAAATATCAGTATGGTTTTACCTAATGATAACTAAGTTTCACAACACTAGAACACAACTAGGACCTCGAAAACAAAACAAAATCAAAGCAACACTTTCTATTGCCACACTTCCTTAACGGTCTTATCGCCTTCTCACTTAATTTTAAATTTTGGTTGAAAGGAATCTTGGCTAAAAGTTGCATTTTTTTAATGTTTATTTATTTATTTTGAGAGAGGGAGTGTGTACAAGCAAGCAGGGAAGGGGCACAGGGGGAGAGAGATTCCCAAGCAGAGCCCCAAGAGGAGATCGATCTCACAAATAGCAAGATTGTGACCTGAGCCGAAATCAAGAGTTGGGTTGCTTAACTGACTGAGCCACCCAGGTGCCCCAAGGTTGCAGGTGTTTATTAAAATTCTAGTTATTTAACATATAGTATAATATTGTTTCCAGGAGTAGAATTTAGTGATTCATATAACAGCCAGTGCTCATCACAACAAATGCCCTCTTAAATGCCCATCACCTGTTTAACCCATCCTCCATCCTCTTCCCCTACAGCAACCCTCAGTTTATTCTCTAATAAGATAAGAGTCTTTTATGGTTTGCCTCCTCCCTTTTTTGTCCCTTCCCATTTGTTCATCTGTTTTGTTTCTTAAATTCCACATATGAGTAGAATAATATGGTATTTGTGTTTCACTGATAAACTAATTTTGCTTAACACAATACCCTCTATCTTTACCCACAGCACTACAAATGGCAAGATTGTATTTTTTCTTAGGGCCAAGTAATATTCCGTCGTGTGTGTGTGTGTGTGTGTGTGTGTGTGTGTGTGTAAATATTGACTGATCAATGGATAAAGAAGATGTGGTATATGGTATATCTTTGTTGACTCATCAGTCACTGGACATACATTTGGGTTCTTTGCATAGTTTGGCTATTGTTGATAATGATGCATATACACTGGGGTGCATGTGCCCCTTCAAATTTGTGTTTTTGTATCCTTTGGGTAAATACCTAGTAGTGCAATTGCTGGGCAATAGGGTATTCCATATTTAACTTTTTTAAAACGTTTTTTAATGTTTATTTTGGAGATAGAGGCAATGGAGGGGCAGAGAGACAGGGAGACACAGAATTCAAAGCAGGCTCCAGCTTACAAGCTGTCAGCACAGAGCCCAACGCGGGCCTCGAATCCACCAACAGTGAGATCATGACCTAAGCCAAAGTCAGATGCTTAACCAACTGAGCCACCCAAGAGCCCTTAATTTCTGCCATTCTGATGAGTGTGAGGTGGTATCTCATTATGGTTTTGATTTGGATTTCCCTGATGATGATCACCCATCAAGGTTTCATTTTAAAGACTACTACAATTATATCATGGACGGTGACACTGAGAACACTTACCTTCTTTGCATTTGCCGATGTCTAACACACCATATGATGTACAATTATTTGAGATAACTTTTTCTGTGCAGAAACAATGGTTATCTGGATTTTGAACTGGAGATGCAAAGGCCATGGATGGAAGAACAAATCTGTAGACAGGGATTCCTTTCAGGTTAACTTCAGCTCCAAACACAGCATAGATTGACCTAAAAACAGATTAGAGATAACTTTATTCCAGGAACCAAACCACATTCTAGAGATTATGTTTTTCCTCTTATTTTTAGATTATACTCTTGCTTTAAATTAGAAAGATTGGATACTCAGGGCTCCTGGTGGCTCAGTTGGTTAAACGATCAACTATGGCTTAGGTCCTGATCGCGCAGTTCATGGGGTTCGAGCCCTGTGTCAGGCTCGGGCTGGCAGCTCGGAGCCTCAAGCCCGCTTCGAAAAATGTGACCCCTGCCCCCACCTCCACCTCACCCTCATCGCTCCCCTGCTCATGCTCTGTCTCAGTCTCTCAAAAATAAATAAACATTTTTTTAAAAATGAAAAAAAAGAAAGATTGGATACTTGTTAGAATTTTTAAATTCTCATTTAATTCACATAAAAAAATTTCTTGTGAAATTTAAGGTATAACAGGACACAATACCTAAGGGTAAACTATTCTTTATTCTCAAAGGCTTTCAAGAGCAATTTTTGCTTGTATATTATCATGGAGTATTTACACTGAAGATATTTCTCATAGTTAATTTCCTCTACAGATTAAATATTTATAAGACCTCCCTCAAATTCTTTATTTGTGCCCAGTTTCCATGAAATGCAACCAAAATTTCTTTCTTTGAAAACTTAATCCTGGAGCGAAAGGCCACATACTCATTAGGGTACGTGCACATGAGTTCTTGATTTACATCTCACTATTTACTGAGTGCCTCCCTCATTCACCGAGTACTCACCAGCACCTAGGCAATGTGTGGGGGCTCTGTACGTATTTCTTCTAATTCCCGCATAACCCATTGAAACACTCTCTTTCCAATTTTACAAATAAGGAAAATACTGAGATATTTTAAATGTTTGCCCATAATCAAAGGATCTGTAGGAACAGGGCCGGAAGTCAAGTGTACTGGCACGGGCTCCAGTGCTTGTGTGATACCTACTGGGCCCCATCAATTTTAGAAGAGGCTGTAGCAGCAGAACACATTAACATAGTTCTGTGCCAATGGCGTCATCTTCTCTGGACAAGATCAGAAAGATGGGGATGGCCTTCTAGACATAACTGCTATTGAATATACTACTAGTTTAGTTAAAAAAAAAAGAAAAATAATTCATGCTTAAAAATGGAATAAGATAAGTTGCATTATGTAAAATATTCTCCTGCAGCCCTCAGTTTTTAAAAAAGCTGATCACATTATAAATTCCATATTGTATTTATTCTGAATAAATTAAGAAAAATTTCCCTATGTGTATTTTATTTTTCTCAGGAAACATAATTATTAAGTGTAAGCTTCTTGGTCTGTGCTTTGTCACTTGAGGAAAAAAAAATTCTAAGTTATAGAAATATGTTGGGTGTCTTAGTCTTACCTGCAAATGTCAGAGGAAAAGAAACGCAATACTCTCGTCTTCTCAACAAAAGGTGGAAATGAGGCCGCGTCTGTTCAAAAATCAATCCAGGGGCAAGAAGTTAAATCTAGAAGTGTTTATTCCGGTATGGTCAATAGAAACATCATGCAAATTGTAGATGTGATTTTTAAATTCTTTAGTAGCCACATTTCTCTTAAAAGTTTTAAGAAACAGGTATATTTTATTTGATCCAATATATCTCTAACACGTGGCCACCAGCTACCATAAACAATGAGTCTGTATACCATATATATTTATTGGTATTTGATTTCATATTACATTTTCTCACACCTTCAAAATAAATGTTTGCAAGAAGTAATGGCAAAATTACATGCTGTTAAAACTGTGATTGTGTTCGTTTTTGAAACCTCCTCACCCCTTCAGGAGAGTGGGACTTTTCTTTCTATGAAGTTCACTTAGGACTTCAGTTAAGAGTTATGTTGTTCTTACTTTTGATAGGGATGCATTCATCTGTCCTAATGGCTGATTAGTATTTTAAAAATTTATTAAAATTATCTCACTAACTAGAATTTCCTCCAAATGCTTTGAAATATATCCATCACCTTAAAAAATGATTTTGTTGTGTTTATTGAATTCCTACTGTGGTTATGATCCATAGAGCACACTGGATATATGAAGAAATAACTAGATAACTCCTCCATTAGCTTCTCCAATTAGTATCACTAAAATGAGCCACAGCATTGAATGTGTTTGTTGTAAACAGTAAGACCGATCCTTCAATTATACTTCAACCTTGTGATCTTATTACATTTCACTTATACTCTTGTGATCAGTGAAATGTAATAGAAGATCACAGTGAACTTGATTCTGGCATTGAGAGCATTGGATGTTAGAGTTTAGCTTAAACTCCCCAGATGGGTGGCTCAGTGGACATCATCTACAACTGCTTTCCAACACCTTAACCATTAAAGGAAAAGAATACATTAAAAAGCTGTAAGAATCATCTGAAATATCACTGAAGATTATGCAATAATTATCCCTAATAATTGCCATGGAAATAAGTACAAGAGTGCAGACTTTTTTTAAATGTTCAGATGTAGATCAATATTTTCATGTTCTGTCTCTTACTTACTGAAGGTGGAGGGGACACTTCTAAACCATGACATTTTCAGTTTTGTTGTTTGCCTTTCCCTAATGCCATCAACCAAGAATCTCTCTCTCAGTGATCACATAGGAGTCCTCTGCTCTGTCCAATCTCCCTCTGATCCTCATGTGTTTTCCTTCTTTTTTCCTCTTAAATTATTTTAACTTTATGCCTGATGCTTATGTCCTTATAATTTTGTGATTAATGAATCCTTTACCTGCCCTGTTAAAACTTCTTAGCTTTGGACGGAATTGTTTAATAGTTTTTGTTTTTTCATTAAACCCTGAAAGAACCCATTGCTATTAAGGAGAAGTAGAATCTGTTTCTCTGTATTTAAGGTCTGAATTACTACACTTACATAATTACTGGAGTTAGTAGTGTTAGGACACTTGATAATTTATTTGCAGAAATGCTTTACTTAGGGGTTTCTTGAAACTTGCTACAAAGCAAACTCAACCATGTTTTTGCTGTTATTTTCTAGAAGCATGTAAACCTCAACAGTACCTTTGGAAAAGTAAATATCCCCTGTGTTGTTTTTTCCCCACCCTTTACGTACTTTGTATTTAACTTTCTTCATCTTTATTATATCATTTTTCTATGGGGCACTGCCTCACCAACTTTGTAAACATCATGCTTCTGTCTTTGCGTCTGCATTGCTGAGAGCTCAGGTTTTAATTACCTCATGGTATTCGATCCCCATTTGCTTTTTAAAACCTTAATTCTTAAACTACTAGGTCTACATGTACTTTTCTTTTGCTTTTCTTTATGAGAATAAGCAGCCAGATCTAACCATGCTGCAAATCTGAGTTCCTGCTACTTTCTTTTCCCCCACTTCAGGTTCAGAATATTCATTTTTGCACACATTTTTCATGGTTACTGGACATCTAACCTGTTAAGTTTTGGTTTGTCTTTTTCTTTCATTCTGATCACCTAATTAAAAAAATGTATGGCTCTGTCTTGCAGCTTCACGGATCCTACTTCAGCTTAAAATCTTGCTCGGAAGTATATTTTACCTTGTAATGACCTTGTAATCATCTTCATTTTAAAAACTTTTTCAATTTTAAGTCATGTTCTATACAGTATTTATAAAACATAGGAATATTAACTACTTCTCTAAGTTTTTCTTTTCAACCCTTTCCTTCTATTGCCAGGAAGATAGCTCATGTAGTCAAGGTCTTACAAATCAAATGTTTCCCTAGTAATGCAGTATAGGCTAATCCTCAAGGATTAATCTTCAGAAATCCCATCACATTAGGCAGACATTTACTAAGCCTGTGTAACAATAGACACTCTGAATTAGGTCCTAGGGATATAAAGAAGGTAAGTGCACACCCTTAATGCTCAGAACATTGTAAGTACAATGGTGGAATTTGTGGGAGAGAGGAAGGTGGCTTGTTAGTGATTATTACCACAAAACAAATGCCCTTACCTGTACCATTAATCATGTCACAATAACTTGGCCAATAGGAGAGATTCCTTTGGAATAAAAAGAAAGGACATGAACAAACATTCTCTTTTCCAGAGTACCTTTCTCATATTACTTAGTCTATTATGATTCAATATTGCTAAAATAATAAAGATTAGATGTGTGACAAATATGAAGTTTAAGAAATGTTCTAAGTCATTTGGTTCCTGTTTTGTCTGGAATGTTCATCTTGTTGAGATAAATTAAATGCTCAATACCATTAAGTACCTGATTATAAAATAAAAAGTTCCAAATGTTAAAATGTTAACTTCACACAGCTTAGAATAGAAAGCAGTTCTGAAGAAAGAAAATGGAGAAAAACCTCAGAAATGTACATCTTTACATTGCAGATATTTTTTTTCCATTGGGAGAAATGCACTACTTGGTTGTACGTTGAGTTTTCAGAATAAATAGGAAAAAATTATGAAGTGGTCACCTGATGCAAGCTCAGTGTGAGGGAGAAGAGGGGCATGGGGAAGAGCAAAGAAAAGCAGATGTTGAAGAAAGAAATGGAAACATGTAGATCATCTATTTATACTTTTCCCCCTTTTAACTCTTGCATAAGCTGGCATTAAAGTAGGACAGAGTTTATTAATTTCTATCCTGATGTCTAAGTAAGATATATGCATATGTATCGGGAAACAATAAAAATAGTCCTAAGTTTCTCTGTATCCTCAGCCACCTTTTGGTGATGCAAAACCAGTTTTTTCCCTACTGATAACATATCATCTAGTGAGATGTCAAGGCAAGTTGTTGCTTCTTTTTTTAAACAGAATAAGCTATTAATCATGCTCAGTCTTGCCACGATCAGTTACATTAACCTTATCATAATCTTAAACTGATGTGGAATTTTTATTCCCATTAGAAGCACTTAGCAACTCTCCTCAAAATATCTCTGTAATATTGAAAAGGCAGAAATGCTCATGTTTCTCAGTATACAGTGATGTGATTTCATTATAATAAGCATTTAGGATTGTGGGTTTTCTTCCACTAGATTTTTCTATAAAAAAATGTTAGTATGGAATCTGTAGAGGAAAAACTACTACCTAAGTGAATATTTAATGGTTGTATGCCATTTTTAGATAAGGACTCAGTGTGAGGCAGTGGTTACTTCTATTAATAAAACCTTTCATCTCTTCAATTTTGATTACTGTATTTTTTCCAGGAAATAACTGACCTAAAAAATATTTATCAACCTTGATTAGAAGAGAAGATGACTTTCTCTTCTGACATTTATTGAGATTCTTCCTTTGTTTATTATACCTATGATAAATTTTGTATAAACCAGATGATTCATCAGGAGCTAGGGAAAAAAGCAAATCATGACTATCTACTATTCATTCTAGAATGGTAGCAAAGTAGTAATCTAATAGTAATTAGAATAGGAATCATTCATTACTACTTCAAAGAAAGCCTGGTATTCATTTTTGAATTTAATATGTCAGCTTTAGAACTGTATTTGAAGTACTAATTTCATTTTTGCACTGATAAAGGTTTAAAAATGCTGATTTATCAATATAGAAAATTAAGAAATTTTGAAGGGAAATGCCATGACAACATCTGCATGGATTCAAGTTTCAACTTTATAGAGACACATTAAGTCAGGCAGTGGAAGGAACAATTTTTATTTGATATGCTCAATAAAAAAGCTAAGCATACCCAGCAGACTATGTTGTTCTACCTGCTAGTTGATCAGCTCATGCATTGCTTTTCTTCCTTTCTTTTGTGGCCATGTAACTGTGTGTGTGTGCGGTGTTGCTGGCTGTGCAGCAGGGATGGAATTCCCTTTGGATTTCTTTAGGTAAGAGAACCTGTGTATAAAGGTAAAGCCGATTCCAGAGTGGGGCTGATATTTAGTAACTATGACCAGTTGTCACCACTAAAGGGTTCGGAAACACCTCACAGAACAAGAGGTTCTAGGGCTGAGATACAGGCAGATCTGGACCACAGTTGGTGCCTATACCTTAGCAGTTGTTAAATAAATACCCTCCTGCTTTGGAGTTCCCACACTTTACCTGGATACTTACTTTTTACCTTTATAGGTGTCAATTATGGCAACTTGGCTTATGTTGTCTTTCCCACTGAAAACTGTATAAACCCCATCTGCAGTGTTGTTGTACTGAAAAGATATGTACAGGAAGAAATTACTTCTAAGACAAGCCATAGTTTCCAGGTTATAAAATATGTAACTCATTTTCACATTTTTCAAATACTGGTTATTGGTTACTCATCATTATTTTATGTGGTTTGAAATATATATGCAAGAAAGTTTTAAAATGAATGGTCTTTAACATTTTAAAAAGATAGACTATAAATGGCACCTTGAAGTAAGGGCTAGAAGTTGAGACAAAGGAAGAAAAGCCAACATCAGAAGTTGCCATGATTCAAATTCTAGTCATAACTAAGCAGTAAGGCAATTTTGATTACTACTATTATATTGAGGTGAGGGGATGTTAAAAATTCTTTGAGAACAAGGGCAAACTTCTATAGGTTTCCTAAATGTTTTGATCTGTTTTGTTTTCTTTCTAAATGTTACGATCTTTAGCAAGTGGATGTAAAATTAGGCCTACAAAATTAAAAATGGAATCAGCCAAGGAAAGATGGTAGAGTAGTCGGGTCAAAACATGGTAACTGAATCTCTGATCCTTTAAAGCTTTCTACACTCACATTTAATGACATATAATTTTGCAATCCTAAACACTATCTAAAAGTAAAATAACAGTGTACTAGAGCATATAACTAATGTCACATATAGTGCAAAATAAATCAGAGTCAGAATTCCAATTTAATAGTTAGCTTGTCCTATTTATAATTCAAAACCTTAAGCTATGAGTAGATTGCCAAGTTCACTTCTTCTTTCATTTGCAAACTGCCATTTCTTTGACAAAATGCATTAAAATAGGATATTGCTGATTTTCAGTCTCATTGTGTGCAAATTTAGGCTTTTACATTTTTATTAACACAAATTTATAAGAGTTCTGGAGAAGGAGGAATGATAAGATGAATATACTTAACACAAAGAAACATATGGTATTAAACTTGATTTTTTGAAAAGGGGAATCAAAACAGAAAATAGTACTCAAGGCCTTATTGGCTTACAACCTATTTTAGACAATTGTGTATTCATCAAAGAATGAAAACCTAATTAAATCTCCACTTCTTCATTTTAAGTTTAATTGTTAAATTTAGGTGAGTAAAATTTCCATACTATGGAACCATCTGAGATAGAGACTTTAAAACATTACAATAACCTCAAGAAAAAGTAATTAAATAAAAAATAAAAAATAAAAACTGGAGTATCTGTTCTGAGATCAGAAATCAGGTGAACACACTAAGTTGTAAAATTATAAATTGCCAATGCCATTATGTTTATCCAGTTAAGGTGTTAAAAGATCAACATTCATATTAGTCACTCACAGGAACAAACACGCCGACAGCCGTGGAAATGGGGTACGGAACCAAACTCAGGAACGGGTCCTGGTAGCCCCACAGCAGCTCCTTCACGGTTCTTCTTTGAAACATGGAAGATTTGGACTTTTTGATAAGTGAATTGAGTAGCACTTGTACAAATGAATTTGGGTAGAGATGGGGTGCAGCCTGTAAGAAAAATCACTGTTTGAGATCAATTTTAGTATCATATTTTTAACACATAGATGGATTAAATACTAGCCTTAAGATTAATAGAAAAAAAATCCAACCTTATCTTTAAAATTACTGCTCAACCTTGCCAGGACAAAAAGTGCAATGTATCTAATCCTTAGATGACTACATTTCTCTGCCTCCGTGCCAGTCACAAGGAGACATTTAAAATTCAGTCCTGTTTTTTACAATGGTGTGTACTTTAAGTGGTCTTCCAATCCAGTTGTTATGATGTTGTCATTTTTCCAAATGATGCTAAATCCATTCAAAATAATGATATAGGAACATATTTTTATAAACATGAAGAATATCTGATGAGAGCTCTAATACTAAGATCCACTACAGTGGATTTTAGAGTATTTCAAAACCAATCCTTTTGGAGTTTGTCTACTCACTGCTACAGCCAGATTGAGAACGGTCCAAGTGTCGTTCTCCGTTCCAGCCGATAGTGAAGGCTCGAAGATGGCGCCGTTGGGCTGAACAAAAGAGACTGTGTGGTGCTCAGTATCATGGGTTATATTATCTTTGGCTAGATAACGAACTCTGAAAAACAGAGGTAGATAAAATTCAAAATAACTGAATGGCCTTTGAGATGTGTTCACTTGAGACATTCATGTAACAAATAATTTTTGAGTACATCACAAATGATGCCAACCAATTGGTTTAAAATAACAAGCCAGTGCTGGGTCTTTAGCATGTTAGAGGTGATCTCAAATCTACAAAACATAGGAGAAGTAATATATTGCAATATGAGAGTTTACACAGAGTCTGGAGGAAAACCCAGAACAAATACAAATCCAGGTTTAGGACGGTCATAGTGGGAGTATCGATAGCCATTTTGGTAGCAATTACACTGAAGTCCGAATGACAAATAGAAGTTTAGGAGGAATAGGGTAAAAAGACCCATGGTATCTTGTTAGAAATGCAAATTGTTGAATTTGGACGGATTGCAGGGTGAGAATAAGGAGCATTATGGGAAATAAAGCCTCAGAAATCAGCAAGATCTCAAGCGTGAAAGAGTTGCATCCTATCCTCAAACGTTAAGGCTTTATCCTGAGGGTAAGGAGGAGACAGTAGGAAGGTTTAAGTAGGGGAATATTAAGAGTACATTTTCTTAAATGAAAAAGAATGTTCAAATAGCCTCTTCAGCACTGACTTTTCCATGTTTTCTAGTACTTTACAGAGAATAAAAGATAACTAATGGAATATGATTTCTGTTTTACAGGCCATTTCCCCTCCCAGTCCTGAATATATCAAATACTTATTAGTTCTCAGCTCCTGGCTGTTAAATCTCTAGGCTGAAAACTACCAACATGGGGTAAGGTGATTATTTTAAGAACATGGGGAAGGGTGATTATCATGAAGAAAAACCTTCTGCAAGTACAAGATGTTTACTGAGATAACATCATTCATTCCACTATCATGTACGTGAATGTCCATACATGAGATGAACAGATAGCTAAGGTAAAGATTGAAAAACCATGGAACTAAGAAAATGTGGAATCATGACACAAAACTTCACTCCGGTATAGTAAAATTGCAAATTCCTGTAAGGTACAGAATGAGTGTTTTGTAGCCCCAGGCATAATGCCTGGCACATGGTGAGTTCTTGTTAGATAATTTTTGCACGAATAAACTAATTAATGGCTCACATTCCTTCAAAAGAAGGGTTCACAGTATTATAGAAAATTTATGCTTAACCTAATTTCATCAAAGGTTTATTATTTATTCTTCTTGAAGTACTGTATGTAGTTATACTAGGAATATATAAATATGAAAGAGCCCCTAGGACAGTCTATTACTAGCCAACTACTATGTTTTCTTGTATAGTTGTATTTTAAAATTAGATAACCTACTATTAACATTTAAAATTGAAGTACTATAATTTTGGGGAACATTTATATATGTAAAATAATTGAAACAATAGCAAAATAAGTGACTCAGATTCTGGTTTACGTAAGTTGTACTTACAACATTATACCAGTAGATGGCACTAAGAGAAAAATCCTTTACTGAGGCCTGTATTTAGAAAATACTTTTAGAAAGAGAATATAATCGTTCAATTCTTTTGTTTAGAAATTAAAATGTACACATTTTTGAAAGTGTTGGTTAATGAGGTAAAAGGGAGAAATTTGCCTTAGATTTTGCTTCAAGTTGCTTTCTTTGTACTCTTGCCAAAGCCAAGGAACTTGAAATATACAAGATTAGGGGCACCTGGGTGGCTCAGTCAGTTAAGCTACAGACTTCCTCTTAGGCAGGTTATGATCTCACGGTTTGTGAAGCCCCGCATCTGGCTCTGTGCCAACAGCTCGGAGCCTGGAGCCTGCTAGACGCCCCCCCCTCCCGCCCCTCTATTAAATAAACATTAAAAGGCATTAAAAAAATAAAAGATTAATGTTGGACATGAGAATATTCTCAAGGAATTAATGAGTCTTCATAGAGACAATGTAGATTACAATATATGTAATTAAGATCTCAATCCAGGCAATTTCATGTTTTGATCCATGTTGCACTGTCAATCAAAGTTTCATTGAACTCCCTTTAACAGACATCAGCCAAATAAGCCTGTGGTTATGTTTTAGGAGGTATATCCTTCTATACTTCCAATTTCAAATGTATTCAGGGTAAAATTTATTTTTTTTTAAATTTATTTTTGAGAGACAGAGAGACAGCACGAGGAGGGAATAGTTAAGGGGAGAGTCAAAGAGAGAGAGAGACAAAATCTGAAACAGGCTCCAGGCTCTGAGCTAGCTGTCAGCACAGAGCCTAAAGCAGGACTTGAACCCACAAACCGTGAGATCATGACCTGAGCTGAACCAGCTGAGCCACCCAGGCACCCCATCAGGGTATAATTTAAGGGGGAGACAGCTTCACTAAAACCTACTAGCTGTTAGAAAGACTATGAAATTATTAACTTTATCTGAAAGATAATCAATTATTTTCTCATTATTTAAGGTATCCCTGCAGACACTAATGACTCCATTTTGCTGACATAAGATGAAACCTAGTTGATTAGAATTCTTTTTAACGTTTTCATATAAATGGGAATTCCTTGTTTATAAACAATGTGACAATCACAGACATGTGCACAGAGACAGGAGACTTAGGGGTAATTGCTAGTCGAGCTAAGAACTAAGTCGAGCTAAGAAGAAAAATTATATAGACTATCTAAAACATATATTAAAACTATAAATGATATGAAATCATAATAAATATGTAATTTTGTGATAAGAACTGATCAAACTAAGTAACTAGTTGTAATTATCCTTGAGGGAAAATCACACATTTGTGTAACAAATGATACAGCAGGACTTAACGATGTTCCCACATGGATATCAAAAATCGAATCCTTGGTTCTGGCTAGTGCTTTTAGCCCCTCAGTCTCCCTTTCTTTACTTTGATAGTTGGAAAAAACAGTCTATAATTTAAATAAGAAAAAAACTACAGGGGCGCTTGGGTGGCTCAGTTGGTTAAGCGTCCGGCTTCGGCTCAGGTCATGATTTCACGGTTCATGGTTTTGAGCCCCGCGTCAGGCTCTGTGCTGACAGCTCAGAGCCTGGAGCCTGGTTCGGATTCTGTGTCTTCCTCTCTCTCTCTCTCTGACCCTCCTCTGCTCACGCTGCCTCTCTCTGTCTCTCAAAAATAAATTATATAAATTTTAAAAAATTAAAAGAAAAAATACATACAAAAATCCAAGAGGTACCAGTTCCTAGGTCCTAGACAATCACTTCACATCTCTTGGTGTCAGTTTTTTAGTTTACAAAGTGAAAAGTCCAGGCTACACATTCCCCTTTAGTTCTAATACCCAAACATTTTATTTAGAGTTGTGTTAAACTATGAGGGAATAAAAGATAGGGGCATAGCATATTTGGTCTCATTTCTGGAAAAAATTTAAGAATGAAACCACTGAATCAATATAAACACCCAAATGACTTGGGATTTTGTTTCTAGAAGTTCTTAGCAGGTACTGTGGTTTCACAAAATCAGTTTAATGCTGTGGTTCTCAAAATTGAGTAAGTACTGGAATCACCCAGAGGGTTTGTAAAACTTATTGCTGGCCTCTAACCCAAGAGTCTCTGATTTATTTGATCTGGGGAAAACTTCAGATTCTCAGAATTTGCATTTCTACCAAGTTCCCAGGTGAGGCTGATGCTACTGGGAACCATACTGTGAAACAACAGATATAATGTAAACAATTTTAGGATCTTAAAATATTCTGGTTCGTAAAATTCTGGTAAGACTTTTTCTATTCACGCATATTTCAGAGTTGTCGAGAATATGTCATAAGTGTAAAACACCAGTGTCTTAAATGTAGGGTGGTTATCTGATACTAAGTTTATATTAAAATCTGTCTTTCTTATAATCATTAAATCCTTAAATCAGGATTCTATATAGGCAGAAACAAGATATTTCATTATACTTTAATGGGAAACAGGAGGAAGTGCACTGAAAAAAATGGCATGTTTTAAGTGGAAGTTTTTTTCAGAAATCTGTATGGTCAAGGAAAGAATGCCACTTATTTCTGAGGACTGACCTGTACGTGTAAGGACCCCGTTGTTTAACCTTAATTTTGCTGCTGTTAGTTACCACTTCCTGTGGGTTTTGCACATCATAGATCCAAAACTGTCTGTAAACTTCTGTGCCTGTTTTAACCCAGTTTTGATAAGCAATTGTACCCTCCTCGAGTACAACCTCCTATGAAAAAGAAAACAAGTTTGGGTTATTTCTCTGCAGTAAATTCGTGCACCTCTGCGAGTTTATGACTTTGTTAGCCAAGGCAAGAACCAAGCTCTAGCCCCTTCTTCATGAGAAATTGCCACATAGTTGCAACAGAAGTGTTTTCAACAAACTATTCTAGCAACCTTTTTTTGTCAACCTTTTACAAATGGAATCAGGGTGTAATACTGCAAACTTGCCTGTTGATTTACGGCCAACCTTTGGCAAGCTTTAGAGTGACCCTATATTGCAACACTTATAATTTATTAAGCCAATTTTATTAAACCTAAAAAATTTCCCATCAGGTTGAACATTAAATTCTCTTCTCCCCTCAGTTAGACTGACAAGACAAAACAGAAAAAAGAGATAAAAATCTGGTGGTATTGAAAGTCTTAACTTTTCTTCAAAAGTTGGACACTTCAGACGATGGTCACTTAACATTTATTAAATTAAAAAGAAAAGTTTCTTGATGAAAAACACAAAATTGACTTCTATTCAAAATCCTTCTCAATCCCTAACTTAATATATTTGTAGTAACTGAATAGGACATGTTTCCAGAAGATACAACCGTCTAACATTAAGTTACTACTTTTAGAATAAAGGGATGAAATTAGATTGTCCCTTTACTATTTTGTGGAATTCATTAAAAATCATTACTGTACCATGTAGTGAAGATAAATGAGTAGAAAAATGTGTCAGTGTGGTAATCACAAACCTCATATTGGAAATGTGTTCCCTTGCTTTAGATGCTGTAGACTGGATGAAAAGTCACCAAACCCCTCAGGGTCAGTATCATTATCTATAAAAGAGGGAGTGTCCTTCCACGCCTTCACTCTTTGAGCCAAAAGTCCATAAGACTATAGTAACTATAGCAAACAAAGGTCATTTGGTAGCAGGCAGTATTTCCAATTAAGCACCTTGAGATAATGCTCAGAATGGAAAGAACCACCTTTGTGCTTAAGGAAGAGGAACAAAAATATTTCACCAAGAAATGAGCCCAAACATACCCATGAATACAGGAACAATCTGATCTATTTGTTTCCTTCACCTGGAAGCATCAATTCATAGAATGATGTACCAGGAAAGGACATTGAACATTATCATAATTTCTAGGAGAGCACACTGAGGCTCTGAGGAACCAGGTGGCTGGCCCCTGGGTAATGTCGGGTGAATGATAGCAGAACCGTGATGAAAATCCTAGTCTCTGACTCTTAGAATACTCCTCTTTTATACTGTGCTATTACAGTCTTTTAGTTTTCCTGTCACCTCTGCACTTAGTTGGTAGGAGTTAGATTAAGTCTTAATCTATGTTACTTATTGCTTAATGCAGAGAATAAGGAAATTCCTTGGAGATGAACAGGGCACCAAGATGAAATATTATTACAAAATCTTGTGCTGTTGCAATGAATTTTCACTGGGTTTACTGGAGCTGCTCAAGTGATGTTAGACCATTACTTTTTATGACCAATTGTCCTTAAAAAACTTTTTGTTAGTTCCCCAAAAGTCTTATTTTCAATACTAACAAGCTCAATGTTAAGACAGAGTTACATGTAGATGAAGGATTATGGCTATTCTCCTAAATGTAAAGGTGTTTGATGAGGACGTTGAAGCTAAAAGCTATGTCAATATACCAATTTCAAGAGATTTTAAGAGAGGAAAATATAGACAAACTTACACATTATTACTTTTGCACTGTACGAATCTTAAGCCAATGAAATATCAGTTGTTTATCATACACCTCTTAAGGCACACATTTACTTTGGTTCTTCATGAAAGAAGCTCAGTAAATGTTTATAGAATTGAAAAGGAACAGTGATGGAAGATACCTGGCAGGGCAGAAAACCTCCCTAACTCTAATGTGTGTGCATTTAACATCAAAAGACTAGAAGTGCATCATGCCTTTCTTCTAAAGGCCAGGAATCACTTTGCCTTATTTGTTGATCTGGAGATATTTTTTAAATGGCAAAGATGAAGCACAAAAAGTTGAAATGAATGCATTGAGCTATCAGCTGTTAGAGTTAGGGTTATGTCACCCCATCTCTATTCAGAGGTAGAAATGAGTCCCAGGAAAGACAGATGTCTGAGTCAATGTTATAGAACAGCATCATAGCAGGTAATGGAGAAATCAGGTCTTTTTACTCCAATCTTGCATAATTTCCGTAATGCCATGGTTTGTTCAGAGCCAAAGAGAAAAACACTGAAGCAGTCAAAGTAGTAATGCATTTCTTCTGATCCTAAGACTACTCTATGTATTAGAAAGTTGGACAGCCACTCCTTGAGTACCAAGACTAAATAATGCCACAAGTTCCTCTAATTTTAATAGGAGCAAAGGATTTTATATCACTTGTGAACTTAAAAGGCCTTGATGTTAAGTTGAATTTGGACTATCTAGCCTATTTCTTTAACTCAATTTGAAGTACAAAGCTGATAACTGAGTACATGAAAAAGCAATATAATTCAGAATCCTCTCATTTGGCTCATGTGTACATCAGTCTCTGTCCCTGACTTTAAGCATATAGACTGTCTAGCCCCAGTACTAACTGGCATCCAACATAATGACTCTCTTATGACATGATCTCCAGCTGGATTGAAAGCCATTGACTTTTGAAACTTCTATTTTGTTACATTAATTTGAAAGCAGATGTTTGGAATAATATCTTTTGTATTGTTATATACTCACTTGATTATTGCTTTTGCAGGAAAACAGTACCCATCACCACGACTGGCAACTTTAGGGTAATTATTAAATGCCCTTGATATCTCCCTATGGGCAGAGTACATAGAGTACCAATGTGGGAAAATATATTGTCCCATTTTTCAAGGATCATGTAAAGTACTAATAGACAAAATCATGTGTAGCAGATTTTAATCTATGAGTTACCTTTCCTTATCCTATACCCACCCTGAACATGGGTAGTGACTTCTTCCCTTCAAATACAGAGTAAAGCATTTAAGAGTGACACTAGATTAATGGGTTTTATCCCCAGTTTGGTGGCATGGTTAAATTTAAACTTGGGCAGGTTATTTAACTTCTTTCTACCTCAGTTTCCTCATTTGTGAAATCCGGATAATAATATTAGGTTGAACCACATGAAATTAGTATTTTTAAAAGTCAACCATAAGTTGAATATGGTTTAATTGAACATATATCCTCCCAGTTTCTTAAAGAGATTAATAAACGTGAGCACTTAGAACAGTGTTAGCTCAGAGCTAGCATTCAGTGAACGTTGGCTATTATTATACAAATCCCATCCTCTTTTGGAGGAAGAACTCTAATATCACTTACTCTCCAGATGACTTGAATTATTTCACTCACAGCATTGACTGTCTAAACCAGTCATGTGGCAATAAATACTCATGTAGTATATGATGACACTTTTTCTTTAAAAATGACTTAAATCATTTTTACATTTATTCTCACTGCAGTGCTATCAAAACTTCCTTAAAATGTCCTGCAGTGTGTTTCTGCATATTAAGAAGAGTCTCACCCTCTCCACTCACTACCACAATTTATTCTGGTTAGGACCAAAGATCATTTCCCCATGTTCAAAAAGGTTTGTCTGAGGGGCACCTGCATGGCTCAGTCAGGTGGCTAAGGTCATGGTCTCGTGGTTGACGAATTCGAGCCTCACATCAGGCTCTGTGTTGATAGCACAGAGCCTGGAGTCTGCTTCAGATTTTGTGTGTGTGTCTCTCTCTTCCCCTCCCCAACTTATGATCTGTCTCAAAAATAAACATTAAAATTTTTTTTTAAATTTGTATTATGCACAAGCGTGTGTGGATGCATGCATGAGTGTGCATGCGTATGAAGAGAGACTGAATTACACTATTAGTGGCAGTTGTGTAGAGAGTCAAACAATGACTTTAGACTCAGATTATCAAGTTATCAATTAAAACCCAGATTTGGGGAAACTGATTGGATTTCATGTTTCTGAAACCCAAGTAATTAGCCTCCAAAATTTATGTGAGAACTTAATATGGGAGATTCTGCATTTGGCATGAGTAGTAAATTATGTTGATATGTCAATAAAAATTGGGCTGGGGGAAGAAAATTATATATGCTTACCTGCTGTTTCAACACTTTTTAAGTAATTTTATTATTGCAGTTAAAATGCAAATATATGTAGCATTTAATTCATTTTTTATGCCTCTATTTTAATTAAAATTTAATTTGTACTGTTTCATGTTCATACTCATATATTTTCATTAGCATAATTTCTACAAATTATTTTTTTATCTGGAAATACAATGAACATTAAAGTAATATAAAAATCTGTATTAAAATATGGACTTTGAGGGGTGCCTGAGTGGCTCAGTCGGTTGAGTGTCCGACTTCAGCTCAGGTCATGATCTCATGGTTCGTGGGTTTGAGCCCCGCATCAGGCTCTATGCTGACAGCTCAGAGCCTAGAGCCTGTTTCCAATTCTGTGTGTCCCTCTCACTCTGCCTCTCCCCTGCTTATGATCTGTCTCTCAAAAGTAAATAAATGTTGAAAAAAATTTTTTAATAAAAAATAAAATAGGGACTTTGAGTCAATTATTGGCAATTTTAATAAACTAATTATTATTATTTCAATATATTTTATCTGAAAGCATGTCTTACAGCTACTAAAGGATTGTTGTTTTCAAGAATTGTGGAAAGAAATGATGTATAATTTAACATCAGTCTTTTAAGAGGAAAGAAAAGAAAGCTTTAATTTCCTTCTTGGTTTTTCTATACTTAATATCATAGGGAAATTAAAATTTATTTAAAATTACTACTGTTATATAATATTCATTAAACATTCATCAAGTGGTATTAATGTCAAGTGATAAATTATCTTTTGTAATGGCGGCAGAACTTTGACCTTTTTCCAAAGTGCTATGGTAGTTTCTACATTTGTGGTAGCTGATGCCACTGACTTTGCTTATCTACCTAAGATTGCATAAATCTGTTGACTCCACTCTTATCTGCTAAGAATCATAGTCAGAAGTACTGGTACTAAAGTTCTCAGCTGTCATCCATAAAGAACATGATGTCCCTAGAAAACATCCCTTAGAAATTAAGAGTAAAATGAATGTATGTGTATATGGATAGATGTGCATATATATCTATCTATCTGTATATATGTACACACTATATACACACATATATAGAGATATATATAAAAGCAGTAAAATTTCTGGACTATTTTAGACCATTTTAAGTGCCAGTTTCAAGATGCTATCTCTTAAAAATGGAAGATATCACACAGTCCCAGCTCTGGTTTACGAATGAGATAACTATGGGATGATTTTCTGATCTTTTTTTTTTTGAAAATTAAGCACTTTAATACTTTTAAATGGTGCTTATATATGGGTAATAATTTTCCCAATTTGCTGATAGTCAAGTAAATGAAGAAAGCAATCTTCAGCGAGTTTTGGTGGCAAACAAAAACTGACCAGTACTAAAATTATTATATATTTGTAAAATGACAACTTTACCCTAAATGATAGCACTTGGCTTTTTGGGTTTATAAATAATTCAGAGATTTGACTCCTTCTGTACTTCAAACAAACAAATATTCCAACCTTAGTTTTAGAACAGTTTTGCAAACTAAAAAATGAAATACCCTGTGTAAAGAAAGAAGAAGTCCCAGCATCTTTATAGGACTTAAGGTGATAAGATCAACATGGCTATATGGAAATCTAAGAGCAAAATCAGGCTTACTCTTAAATGTATCCCACATTCTGATCATTGGAGGGATTCCAGTGATTGGTGTTAGGCTATAGATACGTGGTAGGCATGCAATATAAACTATCATTTAACATTTTTGCAAACTCATTCTTCCTTAAATCTCAGTTTTGTGCCTCTTCCTCCTTCTAGGGTCTAAATCCATACCATCCCCTTTTGTCTTGTGAAAGATTGTACAGATAACCCTTATTTCAAAAACAAGAAGAGAAAGTACTCTATTTCTCTGTTGCATTCCTCTCTTTTACCCTACCATACTGAATATATATTTTCAAGAACATTAGTGACCATGTTCTAATCATTATTTACTGACTTTTCATCTGCCTCAGAGGATTTTATTTTCTCTTTTCTTGAGCACTGGCCTCACATGAACCTCCAAATTAATTATTCTTTTGTTTTTATTTCTTAATTCATAAAATCATTTTTCTACCTCTGAATTATGCATAAAACCTATAGTAATCTCTCTTTTTTTTTTTGTCTTGACGTTCAAGCTCTCTAGACAGCAAGCCGACTATTTAGTGTTATCTGTAATCTCTAGAGCAATGATCAGAGTACTGACCTTTGAAGTACACATTGATGTTTACATCAAAATACTCACAAAACCTCTGTCTTCTATTCTCCTAAGGTATCCATCTCTCCCAGTAACTCAACTGGACATCTTGAAGTATGTTTACCCTTCCTCCTAAGTTAGTTCCATATCCAAACTGCCATCACACTCCATCACCCATTTCTTACTATGTGCCCCACCACACTAGCCCAGAGTGACTTTGTTATGTAATGTGCAGATCGTGCAAAGATCTTCCTAAAAAAGAATCTTAAATTCTTCTTGAAAGTGGCCATGTCCTACATAGTTTTTCATTGTTCTCTTGTTTTTTTGTTTAAACCTTTTTAAATATTTATTTATTTTGAGAGAGAGAGAGGGAGTGTGTGAGCGGGAAAGGAGAAGAAAGAGGAAGAGAGAGAATCCCAGGCGGTCTTTGCATTGTCAGTGCAGAACCCCATGGGGGGCTTGAACTGATGAACCATGAGATCATGACCTCAGCTGAAACCAAGAGCTGAATGCTTAACTGACTGAGCCACACAGGTACCCCCTGTTCTCCTGGCTTTGGTATCCTCACTCTCCAACTCTTCTCTTCCTGCACAAGACTGTATCATCCAGTTTCTGCCTTTAGATTGTCTAGGTTTGGGAATGGAGTGTTTTTGGCCACCTGAGTTGACAAGTCGATTTAAAATATTCTGACTAAACTGGGTAAAGGAAGAGTACCTCATAGATAGCTGCAAAGATTAAATGAATAGGTATATGAAGTTCTTCATAGCACTAACTAAATGGAAGCCATGCGATCATTTAGTCATTTCATGCCATCATTAAATGCAAGTTTGCTTGTTTTCTCTTACTTATACCAGGAAACACTCACCAACCACTACTGACTATCACATAGTCAATTAAATATTCTTCTGCATGATGTTCAAAGCTTCATAAATTTTACACCATGTTGTTTTTCCAATCATCTCTTTTGTGGATCCCATATTTTGGCCGTATATGCTATGTTCTTCCTTCCCTTTTACAGCACTTAGTTGCACTTCACACCTTCTCCGGTAATATTCTTCAGTTCTCTAATGCCTTTATGACAGCCCTCTTTGGACTTTCAAAATCCTATACTTTTTCAAAATGCAACACTTTCACCTTTCAGAAGTTATTGAATGTTTTGAGATTTGTCTTTCTAAATAGCCAATTCCCATATAGTACACTAGATTCTCAGTTCTTTATAAAGAATTGATTTTCTCCCAGTTAAATTTTATACTTGTTGAAGTAAAAAAATTATTTTTTACTCTGTCACTATATAAAAGTAAATTCTTTGACATCTCAAAACTATTATTTCCTCATGATCAGCTATTATGAACTTAGAGATAAACATTAGACAGTTAAAATAGATTTTAGCTCTTTGCACATGATTGAACAGAAAAGCTATCTGTACTAATACTTTTTTGAATGAAGAAGAAAAAGATTAATGAACAATATGCGGCTACTGAACTTCAGTTGTGTGTTGGGAAAAGTAGTGTAAAATGCTGTGTAGTGGGAAATTATAGGGAATTTCCATTCTGAAGACTTTTCCAAAAGATAAATTATAGCCAGAGTGTTAGCACAGATACTGATTCTGTCCTTTCTCCACAGAAGGTCCAGAAGGGAAGCAGATTTTATAGAGTAGGAAGAGTGCTATGTAATGGAATGCTATCTCACATGTTACATAAGCCCCACCTCACCAGCATCTGCCTGTTCCTATTGAACTGTATCCTGAATAATAGCAAGAAAACTGGAAATTCCAAGAGAGGATGACATTCAATTTATATAAACACACACACACGCATCTTCACCCTTTATCTGGCTTCTCTACCCAAGCACAGCCACCCACATCCTGCCTGGACTGAAGCTATGTGGACCCAGGCCATCTCTGTCAAATGCTAAGCAAGTAGAGTTGGGGAGGGACAGAGAGGGGGAGGGACAGAGGATCCAAAGCAGTCTCTGTGCTGAAAGCAGAGAGCCTGATGTGGGGCTCACACTCATGAACTATGAGATCATGACCTGAGCCAAAGACAGACACTTAACCAACTGAGTCACCCAGTCACCCCTACAATATTTTCTAAAGTTAAATCCATGGGGTTGAAGATTTGCAATCCATTAGCAATAGAAAAGATAGAAATGCCTGTTATTATTGAGCAAATATAGCACCTCTATATATACAGGCACTATTACCTCAGTAATGTCCTAGTGTCCTATGTTGATCTTTGATACTAACACAAGAACTATAGGAAGACCATTTCTTTTAAGTTTAAAACCTTTATCATTTTTAGCTAAATAAAGAAATACTGAAAAATGGTACTTTCTATGAATAACTAGATGTAAAATTAATTATTCATATTAATTTGTCAAGTCAATGCTTCAGTGAAATAAATGGTATTTATTTATATTCATACCAAGAGCA
The DNA here is from genome assembly GCF_006229205.1 of Suricata suricatta. Lineage (NCBI taxonomy): Eukaryota > Metazoa > Chordata > Mammalia > Carnivora > Herpestidae > Suricata > Suricata suricatta. The sequence continues at coordinate 68,149,637 of NC_043701.1, read as the reverse complement.
AGATGTCAAACAGGTATGAGTGGATGAGAGAAGTAAAGGTTTTGGCACCGACAAAAATGCCAGTATAAACGGATAGGTGTAGCCCATTTTATGAGTTGATTCTGCGTGTTCTTGTGCACTGCAAAACCTCTGCCGAGGCACTGACAGCCTAGCAGGCTGAGAGCGGAGGCTGGCACTCAGGTATGTGTTTTTTGTCCAGGATTATGTGCAAAAAACCTGAGCATACCGTAGGGCAGGATACACATTCTCAAAGTTCACAGTTATCCCTGTGCTTATGTTATCTTGTTCTTGGAATGTTCTTAGAAGCTTCAGTCTTGTCTTTTTTTCTAAAACTCTGTCTCCAAACCCCTGAAGCCAATTGAATTTGCTACCCGTTGGTTTAGGACATGAGCAGATATGCTTCTTATTCTAGTTTTCCAACCTTCTCTCGGTTCAAGTTGGTGAATGGGAAGCACGATAAAAGGAAGGAGGGCAAGAGATGAATTCTAGTTCGTTTTGCAAAGTCTGGCTATTGAATCACTCTAGTTTTTGTTAAAACTACAGCCAACTCATTGCATATATGCTGACACATGTCCTACATAACATTTCTGGAAGTATTTTTGCAGAATTAGTATAAACCTTTGTAAATAGGAAATGTTTATAAAACAGTGTTACTACATATATTATAATAAGCAACAGTTTACCAAATCAAAAAAAATTATACCAGTTTTACCAAAGATTTCTGCTTCATTAAACACAATTATAAACTTATATAAAATACACCAAATATACATATTTATTTCTCATTCAAAAGCTTATCGATATAGTTTAAACACAATGAAAAGCAATTATTTCTACTAACCTGCATACCTCTAAACAGCTTTTATGAGAATTTGTATATTATACTTAAGACAGTGATGCATTCATGTTAAAAGTCCATTATACTTTTAACATTTCTCTATTGTATGAAGTTGCAGTGGCTCATAATCACCTTTGTAATAAAGATACAACATTGCCAGCTACCATGAAATACGAAACAGGTATCACAGCGAAACAGGAACTGAAGACAGACTGGATCAGAATGACAAGAGATATCCTTTAGACTACTTGTACCTTTTTGATTGTCTTTTCAATAAGCATGTCTCCGACTGGCATCAGAATACCTCCGAACACAGCCAACACTGCACCAATGACAGCACCAGCGATGAGCCCACAGTTACGGTCACAGCCCATTTTCTTAATCAAGGGAAAAATTAAGGTTGAGCACCTGCTTCTTTTGAATTCCCAGGTCTGATCAGGTAGGTGGTTTACAGAGGTCTGGTCCTAGTATTAGAAAGAGATCATAAAACAGAAGCTTAAGTATCAGTACAAGAAGATCAAAGTACAAAGAAAACCCAACTGAACAAGCATCTCACCAGTTATAAATAAGCAAATACTTTTTGTTTTATGAAACTGACTTTCAGGTTAGGTCCTCCCCCTTCTTGCTTGTCACTATTTACTAGTGGAAGAAAAAAAAAAAAAAGATTGTCATATAGAGTATTTCTTTAAAATTCCCCTCTTTTAAAATGTTCTTCCTATGGATGATTGACACTGAAATCTTATCTAAGGAGCAGTTGCTTACTGTACTTTCTCCCTCATCTATCTACCCGCAGCCCAGGACACTTAGATGTGTCTCCGCTCTTTATCCAGCTTCACCACAGCACACAGTGCCCCACATCCTGCCTGGTCTTGCCCTGCAAACTGGAGGTACCCCACCCATATCTTCTCTGTCCAGTGCTCAGCAAGTATCGTAACACACTGCTTTTACTATACCTTATCACAAGTAGACAGCAAGATATGAATTTTATAAGAAATGATCCAAGGAGTCTCAGAAAGAATTAATTCTTCTAATCATTTGTAAGCTATCTGTTTAAACAAAACAAAAAAATATGGTTACATTGTCAGTAATTCAATACTATTTTTATATTGTCTAATAACACCAAAGTTATAATCACTATTAGAAGAAAGTCTCCTTTGAAGAATACTGAGATCATGCCTGAATTTTTTTTTATAAAGTGTTAAAAAATGAAAAATTTAAAGGATATTTAAACTTAAAATTTAAATATTTTAAAGAATGTACTTTACTTTCAATTTCATTTTAATAATCGTTAATAATTCATGAGACTTTTGAATACCCTAAAGGTGGGAAGAATTTAAAGAACATACATATTGTAAAGGATGTTTAATCATAGATATTTCTTTGCTCCTAGTCTCAGAGGGTTGGTTTGTTTTTGTTTTGCTTTTACATATGCAGTTGCATATTTTGTCATCATGGGCATTTGATTCACACCAATTCTGTTACAATCAACTAATTTGTGCCAGTGTGTATTTCCCCTAGTCAGTCTAATTTTGGTACCTTTACATACACTATGTGGTTATTTCATAAAGGTTAAAGAAAATGATGTATGAAATGAGTGAATTGTATTGTAACAAAGTTAGTAAGAATTTATTACTTCTTATATTTTAGAACACATTCATACTTTGGTTCTAACAGTATTTTTTTAAATGGGGCTCCTCTGTAGCTTACTTCAGTGCCCAGGGTCATAGAAAACATAAATGCCAACAGAATGGAGATTATAGATTAAAAAAAAGTTTCATGCCAATTATTATTGTCAATACTGTAAATGTAGTAACAAAAGTTATACTTTGCTAAGGTCTCAGATTTTCCCTCCACAGCTTTGTTGCAACACAAGTGCCACCCTTATATTATTAGAACTTATTTCCACCAGAGAAACCATTTAGTTTTTCAGGAATATTGCTTGCATAGCTAAGAAAATAAGAAAAATTAGACTTTTCCTCAAAATGGTGAAAGATAATGTTACAAAGTTTTCTGATGGCAATTTTATTTTTCTTTACCCTTTACCATCTTTGTGATCTCCCTTTACCCGTACCTTATAACTAAGATACTTCCACTGTCAAGGGGGGTGAACTGAACTCATTCACACTGAGGTTCTGGTAGCTAAGAAGTGTGAGGACTATTAGTATCACATGTTTTTTGTTGTTTGTTTGTTTTCAGTGTAAAAGGACACTCTATAAGCCTGAACAAGAGATTTGATTTTCCCCTAGACTTCCATATCTCACTGAGCAAGTGGTGTTTGCTTTGTATTGTTTGGGGGTGGAATGTGAAGAACAGCTTCCTCTGCCCTTTGAAATCATGTAACCTGCTATCCATCAGGGTGGTCTGTATACTACGGACAAATACTCATATTCAGGGGAGCCTATTAAATAATATCTTACTGACTACTCATTTCATATCCCATTCTCTACCCCTCATTTTCAAGTTATACCTAAAGGATCAATCATGACAGGCATCTAACCTAGTATAGTTGAGACCAGTAGACTAGTAGAGCTTAAACCAAAGACTGCTGTGCCTCTCATCTTGCCAGACGACGATGGGCAAATCACTTAATCTCTCAGGACCTCAGTTTCCTCATGTTTAAAGTAAGATGCTAGGATGAGATCAGCAGTTTTTAAGTACTTGAACCAGTTCTTCATATCCTTACATGGAAGACCAATAGGCAGAATGACTATGGAGAACAACAGTGGTGGCAGCCCTGTGACCTTGATTCTCAGCTTGGTCTCCTCACTCCCACCTGACACACTCCTTTCTTTGAGGAAGCTCTAGGAGAATCTCTTTGGAAACCTATGGCTTTGCAAAACTAATTAAAAATTGGGAAAGGAAATCCCTGGAGTCAAATTACAGTTTTCTTTGTATGGTATCATACATCGATTTTTTACTGTTTTTAAGTGTTTATTTTTGAGAGAGACAGACAAAGAATGAGTAGGGGAGGGGCAAAGAGAGACCCACAGAATCTGAAGCAGGCTGCAGACTCCAAGCTGTCAGCACAGAGCCCAAGGCAAGGCTTGAACTCCCACGAGATCATGACCTGAGTCAGTGTCAGCCCCTTAACTGACTGAACCAACCAGGAGTCCTTCATGATTCTATTTTTAAAGGGCAACTGAAGGGGTGCCTGGGTGGCTTAGTTGGTTATGCATCTGACTCTTGCTTTCGGCTCAAGTCATGATCACATGATTCGTGAGGTGGAGACCCATGTTGGGCCCTGCACTGATGGCAAGAAGCCAGCTTGGGAGTCCCTCCTTCCCTTTCCCTTCCCTCTCTCTCTCCCCCCCTCCCTCTCTCCCTCTGCCCCTCCCCTTGCAAAACAAGTAAATAAATAAATAAAAACATAAACAACTCAAATATTAAATTATCCCTTTTGGAAAATTATTTTATGTTCTATATAAATGACACTAAAGAACTTTACTCCTATTAATGTCATTTGCAACTCTGATATATGTGTTGTTAACTAAAATGTTTTGTGCACATATATGCCCTTTTCCAGATTATGTGCCATAACCTAGTTGTGAATTGGACTTTTTCCATAATTACTCTCCTTTATTCAAATAGCCTGTGTACTACAGAGGAGAGTTGCTATAAGGGGCGAAGAGTCCCAAGAATGTCCACTGAAGGACCCACGCAATGGCACATGCTGTCCAATTCCTTCCTTTATAAACCTAGAAACTCATGATTGTGGGTTTTAAGCACCCTGAGCTCCAGACATGTCAAGTAATGGGCATGCCTGGGTCCTACATAGGCTCTGTCTGCATTAAAATTAAAACGATGTAAGATCGTGCACTCATCCTACTGCTGTTGAGTCAAGCTCACCAGAACAAAAAGAAGTATCAAGTAATTTATTCTGTTGAATTACACCATTACATAGTTGTTGGGATAACACTGGTCTGGATGATACATAAGCAAAGCTTAGATTAAGTATTAATCTAACATTACTTCACACATGTACTACTACTTTTGAGAGACTGAGTTTATGTACTTTTTTCAAATTTTTAACTGATTGACTCACTTTTTTACTTTGTTGTAAGTTTTCAACTTTTCCCCCTAATAATACACAAGATATTTGACATTACTTGGGTTCGTTTATTATCCTTCGGTGCCTTGATACCATGAGTAATTAAGTATTCTTATTAAACTCCTCCTTTAACTTTATGCTTCCTAGTATTAAATTTAGTTTTATTCACCTGAGGCAAAGGAGGGCCAAACACATCATGTAAGACACACGCTGAGTACATAAGAGAAAAGTTCAGGTTACAACACATTCTATTCACCAGTTTTCCACCCATGTTTTTCTTCAGCAAAAAATAAAAGTGTAGTTTGTCCCCATTCTTTTCTCAAATGTAGCTAAGTCTTGTAAATTTGTGTCTTGCACACTTGGTTTTCTTAATAACAATTTCCTTACATATTAAAATAGTAATTTATTTCACTTCATTAAAAATAGACAAGACATTGAGATCTGCAATAATTTACTGCTTGCTTCAAGTACATAAATTCAGAAGGCAAAGAATCATCACAGGTACAGGAAAGAAAAAGCAATTGTTGAGACTTGTATAAAGAAAAGAAAAAGGCATATTTTAAAATATCACTTATCACATACCTTTCTGGAGACTAGAGGGAGATCAGCTGTATCCTATCAGTTTATATATTATAAATCCTATTCCTTTTGTAGAATTTGTGAGTGTTTTTATCCCCTTGGGTTATCTTTGAAAGAAGGAAAAAGAGTACATTTTTTCTTTATTTTTTCTTGTCAAATCAGTGGAGTGTTTCCAGAATGAATTAATGGGCGTCATGCCTTTCCCCATATTGGAAACCCGGTGGTAGAAACTGAGAGACTGAGCTATAAGAAACCTTTCCAATAAATAGATAAGAAAATCAGAGAAAATTCCTTGAGAATCTGTAATTCTTGCCATGTGTGGATAAAGCTGTATTCTGTGGGAAACTCCATCCAGAAAAGGCATGACCCAGAGGTAAAATTTCCCAGGATGTAAACTGCAAAACTTGAAAAAGCTTCAGATTACAAGAGTATTTGTACCATAAATGAATGCCAGGACTGGAATGACATTTTCTTCCTCATGAGTGAGTATCTCAGATTTCTTACTGTATCCATAAAGTTTCCTTCCACATTTCCTTAGAATTGAAAACCAGACCACACTTCTTTTTTCAACCACACGCACATTGCACTGTTCTTTTGCTACATGGCCTTCTTCACCTAATAAACACAGTATCTGTCCACAGAACCCAGTTTTTGGAGTTTTGGGGGTGATTAATTTAACAAGTTGGGTATGAATGATGAAAGTTAGCTTTCAAAATTAAACTCCTTTTCGCATTCTGACCCCACACTCTATCTAGGTGTGTTTACACAGACATGATTTCCTAGACATGAGTAAGATGCAGATTCAAATTCCAGCTATTTGCAATGGGTGTAAATCAAAAATTTAAATCTGGTTACATTTTATTATGTAAAAACAGAAGGCCATTAGATCAGTATTTTATAAATTTCTGTTTAGAAATAGAATTCTTCACATGCAATTCCAAAATATAAACAGAAAGCCTCTGGTAAAAGGGGGCAAGAACTGTGGCCTTTTCCCTCCGTGTCACACTTCACTTGGGTTCTGAGTCATCCTCACAGAACCCAAGGGCTCTGGAGAAGACTCTTAAATAACTAGATGAGAAGTTCTCCAATATCTTTTCTTATTGAAGTTATCACAGTCTTTTTTTTATCCTATTAGAATAAGTGGAGCTAGGGGTGCCTGGGTGGCTGAGGCTCAGGTCATGATCTCATGGTCTGTGAGTTTGAGCCCTGCATTGGGCTCTGTGCTGACAGTTCAGAGGCTGGAGCCTGCTTCAGATTCTGTGTGTCCCTCTCTGTCCCTCCCCCACTCATGCTCTGTCTCCATCAAAAATAAATAAAAGTTAAAAAAATGTTTAAATTTAGAAATAAACATCTTTAATATGAAACAATAAGACACATCACCAAATTATACTTTCAAATATTACAATTTAAAACTTGGTGGTAGTCTTAAAACAGTAAGTATATTGGACTTCATATATCATACTAAAGATCCTTCTAGAAAAAGCCTATCTTTTGGAGTACTTGCTTACAGGATTACTGTAGGTTTGAAATGATTCTCTTAAAGTCATGTTAGTTTAAATAGAATTGTCCAGAGCTCTTCTTGATCTTTGAACCTCAGACAGGAATGCTATTTTTTCCCATCTCAAATTATAGTATAAATAGTAAGATGCCATATGATTTACAATGGTTCAGACTCTGGAATTTGAAGTCAAGTGATTTAGGTTCAATTTTGGGTCCTAATAGCATAGTTTCTCTGTGGCTTAATTTTCTCTAAAACAGCTATATCACTCATCAAATAAGATTGTTAATGCCAAATAAAAGTAAATGAGATTGGTATAAAAATTCTTATCATAGGAAATGTTATTTTGACATCATGAAATTTATTTTGAACAACTTTACTATTAAGCAGTATAGTCTTATTTCATATAGCCAAATATTTTTTAGAAATCAAATATATACAGTCTACACAAATAGGAAAGATTTGTAAAACACTTACATTACAATAAAATCTGATGAAATTCTTATTTTTACATATAGAAACTTAGAATATCACCCAAATGGAGAGGCAGCTGCTAGCTTAGAAGATGCTATTTGAAACTTTTAGCCATAACTTGGGCCAGTGAACTAAAATCGCTTACAATTAAATAAAAATATAGTTACAGAATTCCTTCAGAAACAAAAAACTCCCAAGATTCAAATGTGTTGGAATAAACATGCCCAAACATTTTCATAAAAAATAAAGGAGGCAATTAGAAATTCCAAAAATTTCTGTTCATTCTGTCCATGTACTCTCCAACTGTAATTATGATATTCTTCCCAGGCTAACCTCATAGCTGACGGTTGTGTATTTATTTGATTCATTGTTTTGGCTTAATCATGCTTCTGGTAAATAAAAATTTTCTACATATTTTTCTCTCATAAAATCCAGTGGGCCACTGGACTCTGCATAATAAAACTTTTTAAAAATTTCATTTTGGTTATTTTATGAGCCAATAATGAAAGCAATGTTTATTTTAGATTCAAAAGACATTAATAACTTAAAATGACATAGAAGAGGAGTGAAAAATACATGTAAACATTTTTAAAACATCGTTCACTAGGTTTCTCGGTACCTAGAAACTGTGTAAGATTTACTTCAGAGAATTTATGCCATTTACAGTTATATATGAATTAACTTTCTGTAATTAATTTGCAACTTTAAATTTTTCTAGAATGGTCTATATTTTATTTAAACTTGGTATCATTATTCAAGGAAATAATTTGCTTATATTTGTAATAAGCTTCCTAAATAGCTAGAAGTATTAGTTTACCATATATATCATTCAGGTAGTGATTATATCTTTTTCATTAGGAGAAAAAATACTTAACAAGAACATATCCAATATACATAGTATGTTTAACCATATTAACAGGTTCATGAAAAATTAATGAAATTCAGGTAAAAAATTAAACACACTAATGACTCTGTAGAGTAATATGTAGTTAATTGCATGCTAGCAAGCATATTGACATGAGTGCTAAGTCATTTATAACTAGTGCATTATATTAATTTTATGATAAATTTTATTGCTAATTTAAAAACCAGGTATAAATAGCCTATGTGTGTAATGAAAGTTTTACAATATCTAATTAGATTAAAAATTATTTTAAATATTAAAAAAATAAATGTTTATAGACAGGCATAAGATTTTAAATATCAAAAAATAAAATATCATTGACCATTGGACCATTTTAATACTTTTTAAACATACAATGTAGAAAGATTGGCAACTTACAAGACAACACAACCCAATTTTTAAATAAATTCTAATGACTTCGAATAAAACAGGACAAGCTTTTTGTTGTTACTGCTCTACAACTTCTTAAGAGTGTTTATATAGTAGAGTCATCTATCATTTGGGACATAGAAATCTTTTATATTTAAAAAAAAAAGCATATGACTTACCTTTAAAAAGGCTAGGAAGAATTTTTCAATCAAATGCTCAAACATTTGAACAGACGGTTCTTAGTAGGCCCAAATGGTATTCTGCAGAAAAATCCTACACTAAAATCCTCATTACATAAAGTGTGTGAGCTTAAATATGCTTAAAAAAAATAAAAAGATACATCACATCCCAATGTGTGGTTTGTTGCCAGAGGAATTAGGAAAAAAAAAGAAAGAAAGAAAGAAACCCACACATACCACGCTACTGTTGTAGCTCTTACTGGTCTATTTTTATGGTCTGGTGAGGACCCATTCCCTAGATCTGAAATACTCAGCAGACCTTTTTTTTTTTTTTTTTTTTTTTTGGCCATTCTCTCATCCAAGTAAGTCAGAGGCCAGAGAAACAAAAGGGACTGACTTGCTGAGCTGCCTCTGTGTATTCTGTTTTACTGCATAATCATTATTCCAGATGACAAACAGGGTCCGGAGGTGGGAAGTATAAACTGGGAAGAATAGGAGTATCACTTCCTTGTCATGACTTAGCTTACAAAACTTCATAATGTTGAACTAAAATGTACTTTTCTACACCGCATTAATTTGACATACATAAAGACTAAGGATTTTGAAAACAGAGACCCTATCAACAAAGATGACAAACAGACTTTAAAAAAAGGAAATAGCATATTGTTTTAACTGGAAATTCTTAACTGTTTATCACTTTTAGTTTTACATAAGTTTCGTGAGCAGAGGACAATCTCCCTATGAAAATAAAAAATTTAATTTCCCTTAAATTTCTTCACCCAAATTACAACTATTAAATAGCATTTAAACATATTACATAAGATGACCTTTTAATAAAAAAAAAAAAAAAAGCATAAAAGTAAGTTACTTTAAAAGAAAGGTATTTTAAAGCCTAATAAAAATAAGAAGCCTTGTGGGGGAAAGACCCTCAAGACTAAGAACCCGTTCTTACAGATTAGTTCTCAAAATCATGGAAGAGATCAAACTCTTTAGACAGTTAACCTGTCATCTATCAGGCCAGCTGAATAAATGTCTCCAAGTCAACCTTGAAATAAAGCAAGCTAACAATAACAGGCAGAAATATGTTTAGTCCATTAGATCTTATTTAAACCAGTTCTTATCAGTGGGTTGGCCGTGCTGGCCCCTTCCAAGTATGTGGTGCATCTTTTCATTTGTTAGCAGTGCAATACAACTGAAAAGGAATTCAGAGTGCTCTTTTTCCCTCAGGCATTACTTTATTTTTCCAAGGTATTTTTACTGACACATTTATTTAAAAACTAATACTTAGATATTAATACTTTAGGTATATTGGAACTTATTTTTTCATACTTTAGACCACTTAATCAGGATAAAGTAGAAATGGCCTTGGACAATCTCCATGTGATTTATGCTATTTTAAAAGAATAACTTACACAGATTTCAGGTAGCTTGAAGAGGATTTCTTTAAACTGTGATTTCTGACTTTTGCTATATTAGTAAAAAGGTAGAAAAAGGCTATTTTAATGAATATCTTGATTAAGAACACCTATTTTATTGTATTAAAGCTGCTTTGATATATTTTCTTCTCAACTTTAATTCTAACACACTCACGCCCCCTGCCCTTCATACAAAAATTGAGAAATAGCACACCAACACAGGAGTTCTGATAGTACCTGTTTTAAAGAGCATATTTTAAACATTGAAAGGATTATTAAATTATGAAATTATGAATACTATTAGAGAAATATATTTCAGAAGAAATAAAAGCACAATAGATGCTTTAAACTGACTCTCAACTTACTTGGATCACTCATCATAGCCTAATGCCCTCCAAACCCTCTGACTGTCTCTGGAGAGGAAAATGTCACACACTCCCAAGAGGAGGCCAAAGAATCAAATTTACATTCCCAGAGGCAGCTGCGTTCAGTCTCAGAGACAGCGTTCCTGAGGAGCTTTCCAAGTCTTGTGTGCTAACACCCAGAGAAAGCACAGCTAAGTATAATCTGCAATCATTTATTTAGATTTTGAGCAAAATATATACATTGAACAATAAGGCAGAAAAATGCTGCACCCATTTCTGAGTAAAGAATGTTGAGGTTTTCATTTTAAAAAGATTATGTACCCACAGTATTTTGGAAAGATATATTTTATCTGAGAGTACCCTTGCCTTATGTTAATCCACTACAGCACTAGAAACATCTAGTGTAATGAAGGATAAAACTTTGAACATAATAAAGTCAGTTTAGACACAGTTCTTTGGGAACCCTTCTTTGTGAGAGACCACATCGGGTTTGGGACCAAACAGACAAGTGAATCCTGAGGTTACTGGGTACTGGTTCTATTGAGTGGGGGTTAGAAGTTCAATGACCACTTACTCTTATTTTTTTAAATAAAAAAATGAGCAAAACTAAGAAGTTCTTAATAAGAACAAAGTAAGGGGAATTGACGGGGCCTGATTACTAGACACTGAAACTCAAGCCCCTTCCATTCTTTTCTCACTTCTGTTTTATTTTCTTCAGATCACATAGCACCATCAGCCATCTATTGGGCTAGTTTTTTGGTCCTGTTTTTACATGTGCTGGAATGTTGGCTCCATGAGGAGGGGGACACTTGGTTGGCTCACTGCTGAATCCCCAGAGTGGTAAGCAGTTAAGTAAATGGACACACACAACAACTGTTATAACCGCAGTATCTTAAAGAGTGAGAATGGCCAGAAGTCAGAAGTCACTGTGCCGCCCGTCCGTACCACAAACATACAGTGGTTTGATCTGGATGAAGAGGATCCGCTTGGAAAAGCCAGTGGCAGAGTGTGACTTCAGAAATCATCACTTCCCAAAGTGTGTTCTGGTTGCTAACTACTCCACCTCTCTTAGTTACAGTGGATCTAATCTGTTGTAAAGACTGATTGTAAGAGTACAAAGGATTTAGCAGAGAGCCTGTCATAGAGTGTTAGTAAACACTTGCTATGATGATGATCGGTGATTAAGCAAATGTTTATTTTAGGAAATTTATTAAATTAATATGGACTAATAAAAATATTAAAAAGTATAAAAAGGCATAAAATGAGAAGTTTCTTTCAACCTCCAATTCAGTACATTCTCTACCACCCCCTATAGTTTTATGAATTTTCAAATTTACATACTTAATGTATATGGGATCATTCATACCCCATATCATACCTTCTGAAACTTGACTCTTCTCCTATTACGTGCCTTGGAGATAGTCTCATATTTTGGATAGAGTTAGTGCTCCCTTTTTCCATCATTGAAAAATATTTCATACTAAAGAATGTATTATCTTTTAAATAACTGATCTTCTACTTAATGGACATACTTTTATTTGCAGTTCTTTGATCTTACCAAAAACTGCTAAAAATTCATCCGTAGTTTTTAAAATCTTTGAGTATAGCTGACACAAAGTCAGTTTCAGGTGTATGACATGGTGAGTCCACAGCTCTATGTTACGCTATGCTCACCACAGGTGTCATTCTCAGCTGTCACCATACAACATTACTACGGTATGATTGCGTGTGTATATAGTTTTGTTTACGTGTTCTAGGACACCAATAAACAGCAGTAAGTGAGATTATTAGTGGGTAGTAACACTGTCTGAGAATGCCTGACTACATACACAGTTTTACACTGAACTCTTCAGTTTTTAACGAGTACTTTTTCATTGGTAAATATTCAACTGAATGAAGTTTAACCTATTTTCTTAAGTGTATCAGCCATTTATATTTTCATACTTGTGATAATATCCTTGCTCATCTTTTTTCTTTGACATTGTTTGTCCTTTCTTTGATTAGTAAGGAACCAGCCAGCCTTCTGACATTTGACAAAAAAAATCTTTTTTACTATTTTCAACTTTATTTTTATTGTATTGTTCTATTACTAAAATTTAAAAACTTTTATGCCATTAACTTTCACAGTAATTTCCTTTTACATATTTTGTCATACGTTGAAAGACTCTCTTTACTTCAGAAGTATTAAATACAATAAACATTTTAGCATTTGTATGGTTTAGAAAATCCTTTGTAACAGTATTTTTAGATAAGCTGATTCATGGAATTTCACACTAGCCACGTAAAAGAGGAAGAGTAAAGTAAGCTGAATGACAAAAATTGCAACATATTTGAGAAGCAGATGATAGACGAATTTTAAGAGTTCTAGAAGAGGGTTCACATGGCCTGAGTTCTGATCACATTATTAATAGCAACAGGATTTGTGAACTCAGTAACACACAGTCATTGTATTTCTGATTTCCTTTCTTGCCAAAGAGGATAATCATACGAGGTCCACCCACACCCTAGAGCTGTAGATCAAATTAGATATTAGGTTTACTGAATTTAAATCTGTCTGCAGCTTCTGTTAGGAGATGGAATTATTTAAGTGATTTTTTTCTACAGTTCAGGAAATGAAAAGAACAATCTTGGCATAATTCACATTGCAATTGTAGACCGTATGGATAAGCAAAGACCTAAAAATTATGACGATGATATATTAAGGGAGTTAACACACACTGGAGGCTTCCTGTCTGTCAGTTGTTGAACAAAGCATTTCACCTCTATTACCTGTTGACCTGTCATACCACCCACTGGGCTCTTTCAGCAACTAGAGGAGGTTGCAAAGCTAGTATGTGCCAAACCTATGATTAAAACCCAGATAAATAAAGTACCTATACTCTTTTCTGAAAGAAAAAAAAGAGAATAAAAAGTTCTTGATCACTACCTAATTTTATATACTTTTTCAACACCTTTGTATACATTAATAATTTTAAATAACCTGATGTTACATTAAGAGGAAAATGATATTTGATCATAACAATGAACAGTGAACATATTCTGAAACTAGTAACAATTATTTTGCAATTAAATAAAATCTTTCTAAAGATGTGTACACTATCTCAAAACATCAGTTACCAGTGTCAAACTACAAATAAAATTTGTTTTATCATTTAATCCTTGGGGATAAATAACCACAGAGATTTATATGCACATACATAGGCAAACATTTATGCACGTGTACACACATAGATAAACATCTATCATTTTCAATTGCTACCTTGTTTATTTGTGAAAGTATGAGACCAATGGCATGCTCTACCTGTTTTCTATGGTGAGGAAGGACTTCACATGCAGGAATAAAAATAAATAAATATATATTAATATATATCTCTTAACTATGTAGTTAAGAGATAACAGTATAATGTAATGCCAGCGAAAGCTTGAGAGACTAAAAGAGAGGTTTCTAAGATGGCCTTTTAAAGAGAATTTCAAGGACACTATGAAAGGTAAAATGTAGGCTATCAGGCTAATTAAAGTTTAGACTTAAAGCATGTGATCTAGTAAGTCAAAAGACAGGACACAAGCAAACATACTGCATTAAAATTATAAAATAAACTTACCCATATGTTTAACAGAAGCCATGATAGGAGCTGTGTGTGAAAGAAATTTAAGAGCGAGCACCTCTGTATATGTAGATAGTACTCATGTGGGCGGGGCCAAATCAATATGTAAATTTCGCAGGCCATCTAAAACTGTTGACAGACCTAATCTTTACTTGAACAGTTTGCAAAGCTGACTCAACTCTCCAAGGGGAAATAGAGTAAGTCAACATTTAAATGATACTAAGAAACGTAAGGACATGGTATGATCAGCATGATCGTCAGGGTAATTTGTCTTCATACAGTAGATGCGATGTTATTTGGGGGAAAACAAGACATATTCAGGTAAAACGATAACGAGGCCTGAAAACATGGCATGGTGAAATAGTAAGAAAAAAGGCACAACAATCAATAAAGAAAACAGTTAACAAATGCCAAATTTAAAAAGGTTGGGGGAAAATACAATCAATGAGTTTGAAATTTCACAGGCCAGAAATATATATGTAAAAAAACTATTCAGTTGAAATATAAAAAACAAGAACAACAACAAATTAAAACACATTTTATTGTTAAGAAATGTGATCTGACTAGAGATAGTCCTGAAGTGGGGTCTTAAAATTAAATAAATAAGATAATTTTAAGAAGGATTAGGGACATCAGTTTACATTCTCCTTAGCTCATGACTTCATCAAAAGGCTGTGCTTCAAAAACGCTAAAATATCAGTAGTTTTTTTACTCTGTTTAAACACCAGTAAAAAGTTGAAGAGTGTGACAAATGTATAAAAGCAAAAAAAAAAAAAAGTTTAATCAAAGAAAAAAAGATGGATATTGAAACTCAGAGTGATTTTATTCCATTTAATAGAGACATGCTAACCACACTAGAGACAATTAAAAATTATATGGACATCCATGCCATCTGACAACCTGTTGCCTTAAGTTTAGAGATGCACGACACTTGGCCGTCAGATTTCTCCAAGAGTTACATACACATACCTGTACGTACGTGTGTGTGCTCACACTCTTTCAGGGGCATAGAAGCAGACCAACCTAATTAGGTTTATTTTTAAAGATAGAAAAAAATGTTTCTAAGAAACACGTTATACAATGATAATTTACTTAAAAAATCACTACACAGGAAAAAATATATTCCAGATAGCTTTCTTTTTCTGTTTGTTTGAAGTGGGATAAACCCTACATCTATCTGAGTGACACAACATTTTAACGAAATATAAAAGACCATCACTGCCCAGGTTGGTTCTTAGTGGGCTTAGGGGAAGGGTTAGTCCTTCAACAAGCCTGAGTTTTCAGTCTTCAAAGAGATCAGCAAGTTTGGTTTAGAGTGTTACTTCTCAAATTAATTCCATGGAAGATCTTGAAATATATTCTTAAAATTTCTAAGAATCCATAGGATTCCAAGAAGGAACATTTTACTCTAAATGTATTTTCCTGTTTGAATCATGCCTCATACAATAGTTTATAAGAGAAACAACAAAAACATTGAATGTATATGTATATATCTGATAAAATTTCCAAAAGCAAATGTTTACCCAGAAATATTATAGGTCATTTTAATCACTTTCTTGACATATTTCATGGGTACATTCCAGACGCTATAAACATTAGAATCCAGACAAAATAAAAAGTGGTACACCAGCACTCTATGTTCCCTGAGACAGATAAATGAATTCAGCAGAATTCTAAAATGTCAAAACCCTCCAACTGCCCTCCATGTGTCTCTGTGATTGCTGGTACCTGCTTGCATGAGAAAAGTTACTACATATCAGAGGTAGAGTAAAACCTTCCCGTTGTGATCTCCACACTTTAATTTTGAATCATAAAGCAGTTTGACTTGCCTATTAAACTTCATTTTGGCTTTGATACTTCAGCAGCAGCATTGAAGTTTGCTTTGCAATATAGGGCACTGACAAAGGAATTGATAAAGGAATTGACCTTGTGGTAACTACCAGGGGAAGCGAAGGTGGGGTCAGGCAGCGTCAGCACCTGCTCTGTCCAAGTACCTGCCAGCGTGTTGGCTCGCCAGCAAGCAACCAAGCACTCAGAACCAGTTTATCCTTGACCATCCCCTTCAGATTCCTGATTGTTATGCTTCTCTTTTGTTCTGAGGTTGTGATTCAAGAAATCAATATTAGGTTATGGAGTCTAAATTGCTGTAGAATGTCCGCCTTACATGACTACTAGTTCTGCTAGTTTTGCTCTGCATAATTAGCTCACCTGTCCTCAGAGACTACTGGGACATGACTGTTTTCTTGGCTTTTAGAGCCCAAGCTTTCTCGGTTGTGTTATTTAGGTAAGCAAAGTATCCTCTGCCACAGTGCCTCCAGTTCGTGGGTCAAGGTACACATGTGAACTGGAGTGCTTCTATTATCTGAGTGCATTTCAGAGGACTCTGTGATGCTCCTTTTGTTAAGAGCACAGTGCTTTCCTGTTCAGGGTGAATGCTGAGAATATCATTGTTTTCCCAACCCGCATGTACAAGGCTTAGAACAGCATCCTCCAGGCGTTCCAAGGACTAAAGAACAGTTTCTGGATATGATCCAGGAATGTTGCTAGGCCTGTTTTTCCTCTCATTTTCTACAACTCCTCAGGGAAAACTGGGTCATCACAGTAGGTTGAAGAAAAGAAGGCTACTGTAAGTAAAATTAGGAGGTAAAATAAGTCCATAAAAGCACGGAAAACGATAACATTTCATGAATGTTTCCTATGTTATAAAGAGGCATGTCCCCAAATACTATTTTTATAATTGGCCTCAGTATAGACTCCCCTCTTTCACATGCTTCTTTTCTTCCTTGGTTGCCCTACGTGAATCTATCCTGATTCATTTCTATTTGACATTTCATTTTTATCTTTCTCGTATTCTCTCAAAAGGGTATGTGATGTGGGATATGTAAATTTGGAGCTGCATTCACATTTCTTATTTCAATTGCGTTTACAAAAGCACAGCTATCCCTAAATCAGTAGAAACCATGAATTCATATGGCCCTTCACTCCTTTTTCAAACATGCTCCCATTATCCATTTAACAGATACTCTGTTTTCAAAGGCATCCGGCCTCCGGCAGAAGTTCACTGTACAGTTACAGGTATCCAAGTATTACCAAGAAGATTATGACAGATTATGTCCCTTATCCTATCCGCAAACAGATGTGTTCTTAATTTGCTTTTCTCTTGTGAGTCCTGCATCATTTGAAAATGTTCGAGCAAAGTGGTACTCGGAAGTC
>NC_043701.1:68099233-68132050 GCF_006229205.1 Suricata suricatta | reverse complement strand
GGCAAAAAAAAAAAAAAAACCTTCACCATACACTTGAGCTTATTCTGTTAGCCTTGCATTTACTATCCTGTGGCAGTAGGAAATATTTAAATTCTTCAAACCATGAAACTCAAAAAATGAATATTAGATTTGTGCTATTTACTAAACTTTCTCTGGCTTGTCTGGCATGTCAGCCAGGTTAGGGAAAAATTACAGTGTGATTTTCTCTTTAAGTCTTTTGGTATAAATTTATTACTTGGAAAGCCTTTTCTCTCTAGGATATAATATTCTACCATCATATGTATCACTCCTTCAGTCTTCATCCAATCTTAGGTGACTGAAATTAAAAATAAGAATAGGTAATGTCTGTTTTTGGGGTTTTTTTTTTTTCAGTCCCTTAAATAAGTATTAAGATGTGTTTTGGGGAATTGGCTTCAATCTTTAAAGATGAAACATAATGAATAAAGCTGATCAAATGCAGCCATTTTAGTTGATTATATCATAAACTTTAAGGGATATTTCACTATTCCTGAGAATTTCCCAGAGGAAAGAAAGATAGTAACATTTCTTCAGGGACTTCACACCCTAGAACCTCAGTGCCTGTGATAGGGAGGAGAGGCTTGTGATCTAGAAGCCAGGCGTGGCTGACTCAGCATTTAGAGATGTCCCTCAATATTGAGTACTGAAGGAAAGATTCCACAACTGCAAGGTTTTGATTTTAGAGGCACTGCCTCTAAGAATGCCAATGGTGTATTTAAAATTTTTCTTTGATTAAATAGGGAGTGTTACAGGAACATGCATTTTCCCTCAGGACTCACAAAACCTCCTTTGCTCAACATTGATGTGAATCAGTCTTTCTACTATTATCTCTCCTCCATCCCCATTTTCTAAATAGAAGAATAAGGAAACACATATTCTTCCTGCTGGGGACTTCTTAAAAACTCAAGGAAAGTCAATCTGGGTCAAAGCCAACATCCATTTTTAAAAAATTATTTATTTATTTTTGAGAAAGAGAGACAGACAGACAGACAGACAGACAGTGTGAGCAGGGGAGGGTCAGAGAGAGAGGGACACAGAATCAGAAGACAGGCTCCAGGCTCTGAGCTAGCTGTCAGCATAGAACCCAACGTGGGGCTTGAACCCATGAAGTGGGGGACAATGATCTGAGCCAAAGTCTGATGTTTAACTGACTGAGCCACCTAGGTACCCCAGCCAACAGCCAAATAAATGGAAGAGAGAAATGTAAGGAAAAAGAGCCAACAAGTTTGATCCAACCTTACCTAAAGCGTACTCAGCATGCTTAACACTGAGGGAAGCTGGGTGGCTGAGTCCTTAAGCACCAAGTCTTGATTTTGGCTCAGGTCATGATCCCAGGGTTGTGGGATCAAGCCCAGTGTCAGGTTCTGTGCAGCTAGCTCAGGATTCTTTCTCTCTCTCTCTCTCTCTCTTTCTCTCTTTCTCTCTCTCTCTCTACCCTTCTTCCTCTCTCTCTAAAAAAAAATTTTTTTAAGTACCAATTCTAGGGTTTTTCATTATGTGGATCCCTCAAAATTCCTGTGCTAACTCAGCAAGTTTCAATGGAAAACACACAAGCTGATACCCCAAGATTCTATGTCAAATGTGGGCCTTAGATCATTGTTCATTTAAACAATTAAAATATCTAACCAAAGTATTTGCTCCTAAAGTGTAGTCAAGAAACACACCCAGGAGACCTCTACAAAAAGAAAAAAGAACAGAAATACAGTTTCCTACACTGTATGCAGCAGAGATATTACTATAATATTAAACACATATGAAATACTATGTAACTACATTTTCTTCTATGTATCTTCCAAACACTTTAGTGTTATACTCATAAAATGTGTTAGTTCATCATTTATTTGTTCATTCAGGAGTTGCAAAGGTACAGGTGGTAATGAAGCTCCCTCTAAAGTACTCACTGGAAATGGTGTTGTTAGTGATTTTTATATCCCAGATTTTAAAATAGTGCCTGACACAGATTTCAAATACACACTGAATAGATACTGAAGCAGCTGTACTATAGGTATTACAGGATAGATCTAAAAGCAGCATGGGCATATCATATAATTTGGTAAGAGAGGAGGTTATCTTTGCTTTTCCAGGTTATCTGACATCAAGTTTAAAAGGAATGTTCTTTACTACGTGTACCTTTTTTATATTTAGTAGACACAGGGAGTGAAATGAAACAAAGAACAGGCATGGCCTGCTTTAAGCAAAAATCTGCATGTATTAGACAAATAGCCTGATTCTTTCACATTAGAAAATATTCTTGGAGTGCCTGGGTGGCTCATTCAAGGCCATTTTTTTTTTAATTAAAAAAAATTCTTACAAAGGATTTTACTTCTGTCATTCATAGATATTTACTGAGTAATTGCAATACAAGGATGAATGACATGCTCGTACACAGTGACCTTTTCCCACGCATTTTAATGTTTATTTTTATTTTTACTTTTGAGAGAGCATGAACGGGGGAGAGGAGCAGAGGGAGACAGAGAATCCTAAGCAGGCTCCATGCTCAGCCCCGTGCAGGATTCAGTCCCTCAGCCCTCGGATTATGACCTGACCTGAAATCAAGTCTCAATGGACTGAGCCACCCAGGAGCCCCCCACAAACATTTTAAATGATATTATATACCAATTGTGTTTATGTATCCATATCAAGAAATAGACATATTTATTAAAATGAAGATTTCTAAAATTTGTTTAAATAATTCACACCTATTATTCAGTATTAAATGTAGATCATTAATAAGTGATCATGTTGTATTATTTTGCCTATTCAAATTTTTGCCAAGTCTTCTGAATGTTCAATTCTGTCTAATTTTGTACATGGCAATCTTTTTTATAAACTGACTGATGTTATCTGTTGCTAATAGTTTGATTCCTCTGGGTTGTTTCGAGGATTTGTTCTGGACTGCTCATTTATTTTTTTAAGAAATAGTGGGCCTTTATCTGACTTCAGAATGCCCCTTTGTCAAGGGTGTTAGTATGGCCCAGTCATTGGAGACTTAAACAAGCACTTATGAGAAATGGCTCTTTTGTGCTGAGAGCAGTTAGTTTAAGAAAAATGGCTGAAGTTCTGTCTCTGTTTAAGTTCTGTCTTTGCACTTGTTTCCGTCTGTGACATGAGACATATTGTCTTCAAGATGGTCATCGCCCAGCGAAATAGACATGCTGGAGGACTCAAAAAACTGATCAATTTCAGAAATCTGTAAAAGTTAATAAAGTTCAAAGAAAAAAAATATCACCAAATGTATCCTTCCCATGGCAACCTGAGTCAGACTGATTTTTTTGTTGTTGTTTTACTGTCAAGAGAACCTTTAATACTATCAACTCTTAAATATCAAAACAAAATGCATAAAGGCCAAAACCCAGGAGAAAAGACATTAAGTAGAACCTGGTAGCACTCTTGTCTCGGGGGAGGCGGCCAGCCCTGCCTCTGCCGCAGACTGTGACAAACACACAGAAGTTGGAATCAACAGGGAGATAAGGTAAATCCAACACCTGCATATGAAGAGGTGCAGAGGTTATGGTCTTATATAGCCTGAAAACGTAAAACCCAAATGAAAAGTGGTCATTAAAATCAGAAAACATGTCTAAAATCAAAAAGGGCGAAATACTGGAAAATGTACTCCAAGGAGCAAATCCTCATACTGAGGATGAGAATAAAGTTCTAAAGTCTTTTCTGTTATTATAAAAATGGGTTTTTCAAATAAGTTAATTCTCTAATACATTTTTGTGTCAGATTAAATGATATATTATGTAAAGCATAAGATTTTTAAAAATATGGCAAAACACATTTATTCTATTTATAGGCAAACAAAGGGTGAATATAAAATGAACCTATCACTAAAATGTACTACATTGCATAGATAAAATTATAGGTTGTTCTTATAGAATTATCAATCTAAGTCAAATTTACAGAAACTTTTTTACACATAAATTATATACTTTACTAGTCTTGCATTCTCATGCTTTCAATTTAATGAAAATTCTACATATAAAAGCAAGTTAGGCAATGGGATAATTACAGGAGACATAACAAATTTGAAATGACTAACATTGCATAGTAAATTTCAGCTTACTTTTCATGGAGTTGCTATCTGTTATAAACTTTAAGTTCCTATTTCAGAATTTGGTAATTTGTGATATATTTAGTTTGATTGTGTAAATAATAAAAAATACTGATACGATAGAGGATCCGAATATTCTTACCAGCAAAGTTTGGAGATGTGGTACAATGCCGCTACACTGGCTTTCCGTTCACTGATAAATTGAGTTGCCATAGCAAGCCCATATTCACTGTTTCTAAGCAACCCAAGGCTCCACACACTTCAGATACCTAGGAATTCATGGATCTTTCATCATCCTTAAGGGAGAAACATGAAAACTTGTGGTACCAGACTCACTGGGGGATTCCCTGATGACCCCGTTGAGCAGTGACCCCCTATAAAACGTCCCTGTGTTGATATCCATTTAATTTATCAAATAGTGTTTGTGGTGGGGAATTCATTATCAAAGTGCTAAGTGGATGAAATTAGGTACAGAAAATGATCAGTACCTAGTATGTGTTGGGCAGCCAAATGTTTGTTGAGTAAACAAACAATATATCACACACATTCCAACTCTTTAAAGACAAGATCATTCACATAACGCCAGCATTCATAAAGTCCTTGTCTTTAGTATTAAACTGTATCTGTTTAGTAGCATTACCACACAACAGATCATTTCCATTTTTTTTCTAATTATTTATACTTAGGTAACACATGTAATTGTAAATCAGTAATTGCTTGTGATCTTTTATTGAAGTGTTTAATTATGGCTTGTCTAGAATACTTAAATAATCACCCAGACATCAAAAGCAGTGTTATAGGTCTGAGGTACAAGCAAGGTTAGGAATCTTTGAATGAGGTTATATTAGCATTTCCTGCCCCCTGTCTATGTCGAACACTCTTCCCAACCAGTCTCCTGTCTTCACACAATACCCACCGAGGCAGCCACTGCCTGCTAAATCTTTTAATTCACAAGGCTCACTTTCCAACTATTTGAGATAATGAAAGTTGAATAGAGTTAAGGCACAAAGACAGATACCGTTTGTTCCTACAGAACACTGTATCACAATGCAGGTCAAAATAAAATGCCATTACTAGAAATGGTTATATGTGACCAGCAAAATGATTACGTCTGATATATATAAAATTTTACCTAATTCTAGTACTTGGTCTTCAACGCCTCCCATTATCATTCCATGTGGCTAGCTCTTACAGGAAAAACACTGGAGGAATGATGTGCAAATTGAAAACTGGTTATAATTTAATGGTTGATTTTGTGACATTACTTCCTGTTTCCTGTTAGCTATTACATGAAAGATGCAGAATTCGTCAGGCCTACAATATAATGACAGAGTTTTGTAACCTGAATGTAAATCAAGTTGACATGTCACGTCTCTAACAAGTCCCAGGAAGCCACCTGTTGACTGGAGACATACCAGGAATGTTCGCAGTAGAATCTCTGCCTGTGATCTCTACTGATTACAGTTGATTCTAAATGGGAAAGGATAGATTCTTCTTTCTCCAAGATTGGGAGACGCTCACTCTGTCTCAAAATCTTAATACAAGAGAGTCCAAAACTTGCATAATGATATAATTGCGTCTTCAGGCAATTATAAAAATTCATCTGCAGTTTCACAGTCTTACTGGGCATGGATATTCTTAAGAATAAAAGAACTGTGCATGCCTTTGCCCTTTTAGTATATTGTTGTTTTATCAACATACTCCTCCACTGCTGCCTGTATACAACCACATGTTTGCTGGAGGGTTTCAATACTTCTAAATATTTTTTAATAACCTCTTATCACTTAGTATTATAATTATTACTGGCAAGATCATAGTAAAGTTACTACACCTGACCAACTCCTTCCATTTTCTTTTATATACAACTTCTTATCAAAAAGCTTGGACAGGGTGCCTGGAGGTCTGTATCTTAAATACTCCCAGAGAGAAGAGAGAAATGCAGGTAGAGCTTAAACTGGACAAGAAGAAAGCAAAAAACCAGATCAAAGTAAGATTTTAGTATTATAGGAACCAGTCTAGAGTCCTACGTTGTTAGGTTAGAAAACTTTACAGTGATTACATAAGCGTAGTTACCAGTTTGAAGTCCGATGAAAAAATGCAAATTCTCCAGTATTAACTCACTTGCAAAATGCTGGTTGGAAGACAATGGAATTAACATTGATAGCTGTGGTTATGTTTGCCCCATAAGTGCTGGGTCAAATCACTGCTGACTTCTGTGAGTCCCACCTCCAAGTACCCAAGAATGGCTGTGGAGTTCTGAGTGACAGTGAGGCATACCACTGTGGCAGTATGATTTCTAAACCAAAGTAAGCTCTGCTGCCTGTGTTTGCCAACCTCCCGAGCTTGCAAGTGAGCTGCTCCTCAACCTGGTTCTTTCTTTAAAAAAAAAAAAAAAGGATAGAGAAACAATTACGCTGTGACGTTTAAAAGAACACAGAAGCAGGTCCCTCTCTAGGGATATCCCTATTTATTTTCTCATAGCCGTTCCCTTGACTCTTTTCATCCTGTGTCTTTGTAATAGGACTTTATAGTCCTCCTAGGAAGCTGATAAAAACAAGCACGCTTCTCTTTAGGAGAAGAAACAAAGCATTAGTGAATATCCTAGTGTGTGAAAGCTGGAGAGAAGAGGTTTATTGGGCAGGGCCTTGAAAATGAACAGGTTGGGGTCTACAATAGGTATGACATTCTCTTACCTTATAAGAAAACTAAGATAACAATATTTGGTGAGTGTGCTATTCAGTGTGCAATTCATTAGAATAAAAAAGTAAAGACACTCCAAAAACAAATCAAGCCAATATAATATAACCTAAATGAGACAAAAAATATGATTTTTCTCCCATCATTTAAGCAGTAGTTTCCTGGGGATTACTGTCGATGATATGCATCCTTATACATACAAGTATTCAATGGAGATTTATCATGTGGCCACTGTGTTCCAAGAACTCTGCCACAAAGAGGAAGAAAGCATATTTCCCACCATGAGGTTTTCTGCAATGCATTTCAAATACTTTCATATAAAATACAATGTGTGCACTCTATGTTAACTAACTAGAATTTAAATAAAAACATGAAACAAACAAACAAATACAATGTGAGTACTAAGCACTTTCAATCCACCTTCTAAAGTGGCGCTGCCCTGGTTGTGAACATTCATTCTAGAGCTATTTGGCATGTAATTAAAATCTCAAAGTTGGTTACCTTTGTCTCCTAAAATCTGAAACTCCATAAAAAAAAATAATAGAGGTTCTCAGTGGTGAAATGAATGGCTTCAGAGATTTATGAGTTGGCTAGAAATAGGGCTAACTCCCTACTC
The DNA here is from genome assembly GCF_006229205.1 of Suricata suricatta. Taxonomy (NCBI): domain Eukaryota; kingdom Metazoa; phylum Chordata; class Mammalia; order Carnivora; family Herpestidae; genus Suricata; species Suricata suricatta. Next base: position 68,124,665 of record NC_043701.1, on the reverse strand, counting down.
TTAGATAACAGGCTATAAAAACCCACCCAGCCCAGTTGCCTAAGGCTCGGTTGAGAAATGGCCCATTGTGTAGCTTTTGATTTGGGGCCTTCCCAGTTGTCTGTCTATGACAGGATGGATAGCTGAATTCCACTGTTAGCATGTTAAGCATATGCCTCCGAATTGTCCACGTGAGAACTACTGGGACACTGACAAGTACAGAGCGTGAAGGCTTTGTGGAACACGAGCAACAGGCTGAGTTCCTGCTTGCTGCTCATCTGCTTCAGGTAGAAGCCAATCTGAGAGAGCTTTCACTTTATCTGTTTAAAGAGGGAGATTTATAGCTCTCCCTGCTGTTAGTTGTTGAAGGCTACCAATATTTACCAAGATAAAGCAGTAATAGAATATAGTCAAATCAGCTTGGATAGATTAGCAGTGCCTACCTGCAAGGAGCTCACATTCTGGGGACAAAGCTCACATACAGAGGACAATTCTACAGAAAGATTCTAAGATATAAGATCACAAAGTTTCCTGGGCTCCCAGAACATCCACATTTGCTCAGATATAAATAGCTGTTACCCTTAGTTCAAAGACCTTTCACCCACTTCTATGCATGACACATTTCTTCTGTGCGTGACCTTTATACTGCAGAAATTGAAGGAATCTTAGGAATCATCTGGCCCTGATAAGTGAGTAGAAGAGGTTACAGAGACCCAGAGAGCTGGAAAATCTTATTCTACGTTGCCCTAATGGCTTTCAAAAAACATTGCTTTCTTTTTCTCCTTAGGTTTCTATTTTCTCCAGTTTTACCTCTTTTTACCTATCTTCTTCCAGGTTCTGCTCTGACAATGCTAAAGCATCGCTTTCCTTCTGTGTGTATGTTGTGTATGTCATTATTCTTTGTTCCTCTTCAGCAGTGCTCATCAAGTGAATGTTCAATTCCTGGATAATTAGAATAATTTATACCTCTCTTTGATAGTCATGCACTAGATCCTGTTACTAGAGTGAAGTTTGATTTTTTAAAACTTTCTGGGGGTGCCTGGGTGGCTCAGTTGGTTAAGTGTTAGATTTTAGTTCAGGTCATGATCTCACAGCTCATGGGTTTGAGCCTCGCGGCTGGCTCTGGACTGACAGCTCAGAGCCTGGAGCCTGCTTTGGATTCTGTGTCTCCCTCTGTCTCCGCCCCTCCCCCACTCACACACACTCTCTCAAAATGAATAAATGTCAAAAAAAATTAAAAAAACAACTATTCTGTTTCCTGCTCTTTGGACTTCTCAAATTTTATTTTAAATATTTAAACATTTTAAACATTATTTTAAATTTAATTATTAAGCATGAAAATAAAACATTTCTATTTGAGTAATACATTCTATTTCTTCCCTCTCACATAGGACAATTTGAAAAGTCCTAGGAAAGAATACGGGAGAAGACAAATATTTGTTAACCATATACCATGGGCCAGGTGTCATACTAAATGTTTCCATGTGTCATTTAAGTCCACAAAAAATTCTCTAATTAGATATTCTTAGCCACATTTTTACAGAGGAGATAACATACAGAGAACTAAGAAAATTAGATACATGCTAAAATTTTCAGCATCTGTATGAAATGGATGACCTTGAGTTTATGCATCCAAATGACAGGCACTATCAAAGATTAGTAGGAAGACATAAGGATACCTTGTCACATACAAACATTTCCTTGCCCAGATCTAAATCTTTACCTTTTCCCAATATAAAGCTATCAGTAGACACGTTTTGCTATGCTACCCTGAGGCTTCAAATTATTTTCATCACTTTTATATAGAGGTTATAGTTAAATTAAATGAGTGTGAACAAATTTATCTTACTAAATGATTCCTCTAGAAACTAGGTATTTCTGAGTCTAGAGATTATGAAGGTAAATAAAACAAAGCTTATCTTCATGGAGTGAGAGATAGCCATACAGAAAACTTATGATAATAATATAATGGGTGGTAGAATGGAAGTTTTATGGCACAGTAGAGGACACACAGAGGGGGAGGTTTCAGAAAAAGAGATGTCACGCTTCACAGAGGAATTAATATTTCCAGCTTCTTCCGCAAGCAGAAGTCAGAGACTTCTGGTATTGGCCAACACAGAGAAAGGTTAAAGGCAGAAGTTATTTCTCCATCTTTAAAAAGAGCAATTTTACCAGAAAGGTAGTGACCTCAAGGAAAAAAATATAAAAAGTTGTTGCTGGCGACCTCAAAACAAGATGAAAGGAAATTAATTTCAAAATAATTGCATGCCTGCTAAGTTCAGACATTGTTAGGGGGAAAATGTGGTTTCTTCTTAAAATTCAAAAGCAGTTTGTGTTAAGTTGCCAAGAGTTATAACTTTGCATAATTCCAAGAAAGAACTAAAAATTCTTCCTCAAAGCCCCCAAATTTTACTTAATGCTGGAAAAAAACCCAAAAACAACATCCTGGATACATTTTATAACATCTTCTGTCATTCCATACCTTCACAGATAATGGAAGGTAATTTAAATTTAGAAAATGAGAGTAAATATGTTGACATACCAATAAGTTGGTAAACATACCAGTTTAATTAATTTGATTGGAAAATAATGAAGACTAAAAGTTAAGTGACATATATAACTTTGGAAGCACTTTAATGATTTTTAAATCTATAACTCATCAGGCTAAACATATCAAATGGTACATGCTTATGACAGTTACAGATTTCTTTGCTGTATTAAGTAAATTTGAAGAACATCTTAGTATATTTGTATATATCTTACTCTGGATAAAACCTATCATCTTACTGTGAGTGTTAGGCTTTAGAGAATGCAAACAGTCATATTTATGCCTCAGGAAACAAGAAACCTGAGGTTGTACAAATACTGATTCACAACAGATAAACCATCAGTGGTACACTCTTACACAGAGAAATTAAATGCGGGGCAGTGATGCGTTTCCACTTGAAAGCAGAGGAAAAATAGTTTCAAATAAAAATGTGTCTGTCCTTCTCTTTATCACAATAAAACATTCTTACATCCTTTATTTTCCTCACTTTAGAAGTCTTTTCTCAATCCCAGATCACTCATTTTAAAATCTACTCCTCCAGATGCCACTCAGATATAAAGCTTTCTGGTCAGAATCATGTCCAAGCTCTGGCTACAAGACGCAGAGGCTGTGTGAGGATAGGACACTCTCTTGCATACAACCCCAACTCTGACCTCTGTCAAGCACTTTATCCTGGAGTCTGTCCCTCTTTATTGCTCAACTGGATTAGGTAATAGGAAGCCAAGTCTTGCTTCCCTCTATCAAATAGGTAACTCCCCGACTCCCTGGAGGCAGGGACTGGACTCCTCTTTCTCCGAACTACACCAAGTCCAATGTTTAAATCCACAGATAAGTGTTCAGATATATGGGCAAGCTCCTAGAATGAGACAAGTGGGCAAATAATTATTCAAACCTAGTTGTAAATACCACTGAAAAGGGTATCTTGTGCCCAGGCTACATACAAGCAGAGTTCTTTCTGCTGAGTACTTTCAAAAGTCACCGTCCTTATCTACAGAATCTGACTGCAGGGCAGGTGACGTAACACTGATATGTGTTGGTTGACTTTTTAAATAAACACATGATCTTTTTATTTCTTTCAGTATCACTTTGTATTTATCTTGTAAAATGATAATCAGAAGTATTTCTTTTTTTTTCTTTCCTTCTTTTTTCTTTTTTCTTTTTTTTTTGTAAAACCCAAATTGTGTCATGTTATACTAACACAGAGGGTGCTTGTTACAGACCGGACACCATTCTAAGAACTTTATAGGGGTCTAAAGGAATCTTTCTAACAACGTTTGAGGTATTATGATTCTCCTAGGATGAGAAATAGCCAAAGAGCCAAAGTACTGAAAGGCAAAAGGACTGAGAAGGTTAGGCTTTTGGCTCTTGGTCAAAGAGTGCTGAGCTATGGCTGTATCACTCAGGATGCTTTTGTCTGCCAATAACATAATGCTCTACTAACTCAAAATACGGAGGAACATTGATGTACTTGTCAAATGATACTACTGGAAAGTAATTATCGCTTCCACAATGCTACATTTTCTCCGAAGCAGCCATTTGAAAACTTTGTGCTGTTATACAGTCTTGGGGGCACAATTATGTGATCAAATTGCATATGTGCGTGCATGTATATGCAGAGAACTTCAAAGAGAGACCACTGAAATGCCACAGGATCTCCTGTCACCTAGAAGAGTACACATTTCATTAAAGGGAGAAAATGTTACATGGTACGGTTTCAAAATCAAATCAAAGTTTAAAATAAAAATCAAGTCCAAGTTTCCATCACTCCAGGAAACAGAATTGTCTATATTGACAAAGGAACGTAGACTATGAAATCCATTCATATCAATCAAAGTAAAGCTATCATGGTAACCTTGAGAGGGTTTTCCATTTGTTTTGGCAAGAGTGAACCTTCATAGTTGGAAACTTTGGGAATGGCTACCACTGAAATGGAAATGAGCTTCCGAGTCACAAACTCAGGTGTGCAGAATCAAATTCCAATTTTCTAAATTTGATTTTTTACATCAAGCCTTCATTCTCTCTGATCCAGCATATTTCATACAGCCACTTTTTAAGAAACCTCCATGTTTTATATTTCTCCATCATTTCTGTACTAAACTCTCAATAGATTTCTTATAGGTGTTATGTTCAGAGGAAGAGATTGGAACAAAGAACATACCCTCTCTAAGATGCTGGCTGTGGCTTCCCCGTGCTGGTCACGAGCCCTGGGCAGACAATGGCCCTGTTTTCCTAAGTTTACTTATACAACCATGTAGGGCCTTGAGCAGAGTGTTAGGTCCCAGGAGCTCTGTGAATCTGCTTCTAAACATAGCTGTCTACCATCACGCACAGCCCATGATACACCGCTGCTCGGAGCCATGATGGACGCAGTGTTTTCCAAGACTGTTCTCTCTGAGACAGGCCTTAGCCCTGAGATCCTCTTATTTGCCTGGGGGGGATGGAGGGGAGAAAGGTTGCCTTGAGGAATGTGTCTGTGGCAAGGCGGACCGCAGTAGCTGTCTGGGATTCCTTCACATCTAAGCCCCTGTGTTCCCACCTCTATTCAAGCATATTGCCCTTCTCTCTACCTTGAAAGAATGTTGAGAACCAAGTATCAGTGTGATCATAACTGCTTTTCAGATCTTTATTAACACAGAATAGTCACATTATTTCTTGTCTTCACTCAAGGTCCTTCCCCAATTTGCAACTTCCTATTTTGCAGTTCAAAGAGAAGGAAGAGGATAGGAGGGATAAAATCATTTCATCATATTATAAAAACTGGAAAATATAGGAAACAATCACATGAAGTCCTAAGAGTATGTTCACAGAATTCATAGATCCTTTATCTTCCCTAGAAGATTTGTTGAATATAAATAAGTAGAAGGAAGTGAGATTCTCAGAAAATAAAATTAGGTAACTACATAAAGCATTTAGCACTGTTATTAGTATGGTTGAAAAAAGGCATTTGGAAAATCTAAGCCTGGTTTGACCTCCAAGATAGAGGGAAGATTATTTAAGCCACATTATGGGAAACTTAAATGTCTGAGCATAATCTGACAGAAAATAATGAAAGAAAAGATAAAGTGATTTTAAGACCTCTGGTTAAAATACGGCAGATTGAATCCATTTTCATGTGCACCTGAAATGTCATTAAAATGAAAGTAATAGAATTTACAAAAACATGAACAAATGTCCACCCAGATATTTAGATGATAGAAGCCAGAAAACAAGTCAATATTTAGAAAGCAAATGGACTCATAATAATGCACCTTAAAATGTCAGATTCTTAACATCTCTTTCCAGAACAGAAAGCCAATAGGAAGCAAAAAGAATCTGCTAAGTAACTCCAAATAAGGTCATGAACCAGCAACATGGGAGGGCAGGGGGGATGGGAAGCAGGGTCTAACGTGGTTGACTATCTTTCTAAGTCCTACACCCTTGATGTCTTCAAATCCTCCGCTGAGCCAACTCGCCCTACATCCTCACCCTGTTCAAGAGTGGGGTGTTTTAACAGGAGGCTTAGATAGGGGCATGAAAGAGATCTGTACTGAAATAAGTTCAAGTGAAATTCCACATACTGGTTCCTTTTCTCTTGCTACGTCCAGAGTTTAGAAAGCAAGAAATGAGAGGATTCCTTTCTGGGAGAACTGACTGGTGTAAAGAACACATGCTATTACTTCCTAGTGGAGGTGGGCAATGGGAGAGGAAAAGGAAATGGCCAGGACCTTTACTTGGTCCCTCTAGAGTGATGCTGTCTAATAGAAGCAGAACATGAGCCTCATATTGTAAGTACTTTTGAAATGTCCACTAGTCACATTAAAGCATAAATAAATGGGTGATACTGATTTTAATATTAATGTATCATTTAGCTCAATATAATAAATATTATTCTTTTAACTATAATAATCTGCATATATAAACCATGTATTATATATTAACTATATGATTATTATATTATAACAGAAATAAAATTATTAAGGAGATATTTTACATTTTTTATACAAAGTCTTACACATCTATTTTTTATTTTAGGTCATAAAAGTAAAAGAGCACATCTCAGTTTGGACTAAGTCTATTTCAAGTTCTCAATAGCCACCAGTGGCAAGTGGCTACCGTATTGGTCAATGAAACTCTAGAATGAGGATTGTATTTATATGCCACAATTTTAAATATAAATGGACAAACACCAAACATTTGAGGAACACCTCTGACATGCATGAAATCATTTAGAACAGGCAAGGAGACAAATATAAGACAAGGTTATAAAATAACCTATAAGGACAAATATAAGAAAAGGTTATAAAAAACACTAAATATTTTTGTGATTACTGTGTACAGCAAGTAAGGGAGATATTCCATCGTGCAACTAGTGAGACAGAAAATCATAAAGTCATAGAAAGAAATAAAAGGTAGCAATGAGGAAAATTTAAGCAATGGTTGTAGAAATAACGCAGTCAGCAGGGCGGATGGAATATCACAGTCATGGCATCGGTGCAGAAGCCACGAGAGCACCATCAGAGGAACAGAACAGATCCAACGTTCAGAGGAAGGGATTTGTAGGGAAAGCAAAATAAAACCAGAAACAAAATTAGAAAAGAATGCATGAGTGTTATCCAGAATTGAAGGATATAGTCTCCAGAGGACACGAAGCGAGCCAGCTTAGCTCACGGACTGAAATGGCCATAGGCCATGTCCTACCTGTCTGTCTTCATGCAGTCGCAGAATATCAAGAATAAACGGAAGATCTTAAAAGCCTCCGGTGGACTTAGGAGTAATGTCACACACAAGTCAGGACGCTGGGAATTTAGGAGACACGTAAGCAATCTCTTTAAAGATCTGAAGGAAAAGGATTGCCAACTGCAATTCTGTATGCAAATGCATTTTCAAGAATGAGGATAAAGACATTTTGATGTTTTCAAGTTCCCAAAATTTACTGGTCTTTGATCCTTTCCTAAGGAGTTCAAAGAACTCCCAGAACAGAAATTCCACCAAAGTAAGGAAGTAAACCAAGAACTCAAAAGTCAGAGGATTGAGGAAATAGCTGGTCTGACAACTGAGAGACAAAGGGAATTTCCAGAAAGAAATTTAAAAGGTGTTCCAGGATAAGAATTATGTCACAGGTCTTGGGATGTGGGGGTGGCGAAGTTAGTGTTGCATCAGGAAAATGACAGAGGACTTTAGGCAGGAGTTGTCACCACCAGGAAAAAATAAATTTTACCAGAAAGAAAGCGCTCATTCCAAACTTGAGGCTCTCCCTTTAAGAAAGTGTATAACATGAAGGCAGAGAGTCAGTGCTCTCAGGAAAGGTGAATATATCAAGTGAGTGAAATGGAGAAAGGGTTCTGTGGTGTACCATCAGAGCTAGATCCTTCTCCCCAGGAACAAATGAAAGGCTTACGTGTAAAAGAGAATACATTTTATAAAATCAAGGAATAACACTATAATTATGTTATTTAGAAATAGTTCACGGTATTTTTCTCCTGGAAAGAGGCATGGGGAATGGGTGAAGGTATGGAAAATTGGGCAATTGTCTTTTTATCTTTAGGTGCTAAAATACTATTTTTTTTTCAATCACATTCATTTGATAATCAAATGCATTTTAAAATAATACTGTTTCTTTTAATTTTTTAATGTTTATTTATTTGGGGGGGGAGAGAGAGAGAGAGAGAGAGAGAGAGAGAGAGAGAGCGAGCGAGCGAGCGCCTGCACAGGAGCAGGGAAGGGGCAGAGAGAGGGAGACAGAGAAAGTGGGCTCTGCACTGGTAGCAGAAAACTCAATGTGGGGCTCGAACTCCTGAACCACGAGATCAGGACTTGAGCCAAAGTCCAAATCTTAACCCACTGAGCCACCCTGGAGCCCCAAAACAAGATTATATCTGAAGTGAGCTGTGCCTGTAACTACTTACCAATCCTTTACTTCTTTTCCTACCTTGTGTCTCTTCCCTTCACTCTCCTGGTTGTGCTGCATCTTCATTCTCTTAACAATTTCCTAGGAACTATATCTGCTCAGGAAATTGTTTTATTTTCTACTTTAGTGAAAGGATTGAGGCCATCTGCTACAGTCTCAGTGTCTCTATAAAAATAGAGTACCTGCTTCACATAGGTACTATAAATCCTCAACTCTAATCCTTAGTTCTTGCAAAGGTATTTTCATGTAAGGGAGTTGTTCAAATTGATGTTTCTGGGACAGAATGGGTGCTAGAAATTTCTAAAACTGCTATTTAGCTGACATCTCTGTGTAATCCAAAAATTTTTTGAAGTCCATAAATAGTTGCTATAGAATTCTGTAGATCAGAAAATCAACACACCAAAATTTACTTCTGTGTTTGGAATTTGACCAAGATATTATATAGCCTGTTACTTACCAGCTCCTAGCCTGTAAATCTGTAAATCTAGAACACTTTCCCCTGTTGAAATTAGATTCATTTGTCAACCAATTTTAAAAACAAGCCTGGGAAACTGTATGGTAATAAGTATATACAAAAGAAAGGAAATGGAGGTATAAATTTAGATAACAGATGATCAAGTAAACTTAGATTATAAGATTCCTTATAGATCATCTGGTACAACCCTCCTCATTTTAGCTAAGAGGCAGAGAGAGGACCTGAAAACTTGTCTTCTCAAAATCACAGATAGTAAGAGAACAGGAACCAAAATTCATGTCTCCTAAATCTGAAACCTGCAAGGGATGTGAAAAGTCATTTAACCTAAATGATTTATTTCTCAGATGAGGAAATGGAGTTCCAAATTTTTGTATATATAGTTTGGCTTTTAAAATATTAAACATAAGATAACTATTCACCCATTTTACAAATGGGGAAGCTGAGATACTGAGAGGTTACAAAATTTATTTAATGTCAGAAAATATGTAGCACTTGAATTCAGATTTATTTGATGAATAATAAATAATTATGTAGCCTCATCATTTTTACACTTGGGAACTACCATTGGAGAAAATTCCAAGAGTTTTCATGAAGCTTTCCCTCTAAGCTTATTTGAGAGAAAATATAAAGAGTAGAATAAAGTTCCAAGCTTTGGATTAAAAGGGAAGAAAGGTATTTGGGAACTCATTAACTCATATATTCATTTAAACACTTCCTGACCAATGAATATATCCAGACTTTGATCTTGGTGCTGGGACACAAAGATGGAAAAAAAAATGTCTTTCATAGATCATAGTTTCATTGAAAGGAGATACACTATAAATTAATGGAAAGGTGTCAAAGGATACATGGACAGTTTTTAATTGTGCTAGAGGGAGAAAAGGCAGGGCAAGCAGAAGGAACAGCATGTATAAATTCAAAGCCAGAAGGGAATGATGTATTTGGAAGACCACAAAATTATTTGCAGGGAAATGGCAAAAGGTGAGGAAGATGAGCAGAAATCAGATTTTGAAGCCATTTGCACGATTCTTGCAAGAAACTTAAATTGTATTTTGTAAGCAGAATAGAGTCATTAAGTAACATTAAGAAGGGGAAATGCTAAGATGACAGTTCTTACTTATAAAGGGTCAAATTAAAGACAATAAATTGGGATGAGAGTCTACACATACTAATGAACACTGAGAAGACATGAGGCTCTGAACTAAGACTTCCCTTTATTAAGATAATATGATAACTAAAGAAGAGGTGGAAAACAAAGCTCTATTTTCTATTGCCTTTATTCTATTTTAAGACCAATTGAAAAAACTCAAGGATGGAAAATCTTAATCTTACATATGGGACTAAAACATTGCATTTATTATGCAGCTCATGTTTAAAAAGCATATACATATAAAGAGAGTGGTATATTTAACAATATTCCAAATGCCTTAAATATACATTACGGAAAGGTATTTTTTGCAAGTGTGACTTGTGGAATCAAGCTTAATTTATAGCCTTATCTCATCGCCTTCCCCCCCACCTGTCCCATCCCAACCCACAACACCTCCTTTATAGACTTATAAGAACTTCTAAAGCAAATTAGAAGCATGAGACATTTGTTAATGTTTCTACTCATTTTCAATCCACACATTACTAGAACATTGAATATTACTCGATCATGAACTTGAATCACTCACTGGATATTCTTTTAAGCAAAACTTATGATCACAGTCTATTATGTAAAAGAAAAAGTAAGATTATTCCATTTATTTTAGGTGGCATATAGAATATCTAAGAGGAAATAGGACATATATATTTTAAACCACGTTTAAGTTAAACTTAGATGGGTATTTCCAGAAATACTTTATTTATAATAATTCCCAACTTCAAGATTTTACAGTCTCTGATTAATTAAACTCTTACCCTATATAGTAAGTGGAAAGACTGCTTCATTTATCCACAAGTAATTTTCACTATGTGAAATTAAGATTTTATTCCATTTATTTCTTATCTGTTGATTGTGTATTTTTTCATTTATATAACATATTTGTTTTTATAGTGTAAAAGCAAGGAACCGAATCAATTCCATAAACAGTTTGTGCACAGATTGATCTCTTTTGGTTCTCAATGACCATCAAATTGCTGGCATCAAAGAATGAGATCTTGTATTAAAATACTCAGTGCATTAACTATAGCATAGGGCTTAGGGAGGAAATTATGAAGAAACTCAACTAGAATCTTATCAAAGTAGTGGAAAGTGGATTTCCTAGAAATAAGTTTCATGACCGAAGCAACAAAGAATTTTGTCATAAGAAAGGGCAAACAGGGGCGCCTGGGCGGTTCACAAAAGAGAAAAAAATGTGGAAAGATAAAAAAGACTTGGAGACTAAAGAACACACTTCTGAAGAATAAATGGGCTAACCAAGTTAAAGAAGACATTAAAAAGTACAAGGAGGGGCGCCTGGGTGGCGCAGTCGGTTAAGCCTCCGACTTCGGCTCAGGTCAGATCTCACATTCGTGGGTTTGAGCCCCACGTCAGGCTGTGTGCTGACAGCTAGCTCAGAGCCTGGAGCCTGCTTCTGGTTCTGTGTCTCCTTCTCTCTCTGCCCTCACCCCCCACTCATGCTCTGTCTCTCTCTGTATCAAAAATAAATAAAACATTAAAAAAAAAAAAAAAAAGAAAGAAAGAGCAAACAGCCCCTGACAGCCCTGCTGCTATCTGGTAGGTCTGGTGGTTTCTGGACACTGGCCTGGTACTCACAGCCAGGCCTTGGTATCCTCTTGTAGAATATGAACAATTTGACAGAACATCAACCTTAGACAAGGCTACTCTAGGATCATGACGGCCCATGACAAAAACCAAGCACTCTGTAATGGCATCTAAACACAGCAATTATGAGCCCTGAGATACCACACACACCCCTTTCCCAGCTAATACGGGTCATCGATGCTGCTTTGCTGATCACAGTCTTAGCTAGTCTTTTTCCCCTCCTCCTAGGTAAGATGTATTAGACCCCCAGTGATAAAATTACTGTGCTTCCCCACAACATCCAATTCAGAGCACATCTCTGTTTCCTTAATCCCACTCTCAACGCATCTCCCAAAGTCCAAATTCTATGAGAGTTTAACACCGTCTCACTGAGTCAGCCTTGTTTTCCTGGGGTGTACTTTGCCATCCTTGCTATGAGTAATCACCTCAAGTTTTTCAGCTACAGGTGTGTTCTTGCAGGTCTTTGGCTAAAGAGCACTGATAGTGATAAAGTGTTTCACAAGGTCGGCCCTTCGTGCCAATGTTGTCAGGAAGCTCTGACATGTTTGGTACCACAAGCCTCCAGAATGCTGTGTAAGACTAAATGGACCTTCAGAGGAGGAAAATTAGAAGATGCCATAGGGATGAGGAACAGGAGAGATGACTATGGGTGTGCAAAATGGCATTAAACAAAGATCTTCAAGTTAAAGCTGCTGTATCAAACATGGAAGAAAAGAATATGCCACACGGCGGGGACGTAGGCTGGGGCACAGGAAGGACATATCGAGAGCTGAAGGACATTGAAATGATGAAGAGCTTTATAATCCTGTTTCAAAAGAAGCTAGGGGATAATTTTGTCTTTTTCACAAAATCCCCTAAAATCACCAAAGGGAAGGAGTCTCAGCTACAGCATTGAAGAAAGTATACTATTGTGATGTCTACCAAACACGGGCAAAGATCATATAATTAGTGAACTAATGGCCCTCCAAGTAAAGGACCATCAAGATAATAGTAGGTTAATTTCAAACTTCTTAAAAGGGATTAAGATAGGAATTAAAATTTTATGGTAATCAAGGGTGCCTGGGTGGCTCACTCAGTTAGGACTTCAGCTCAGGTCACGATCTCACGTGAATTCGAGCCCTTGTCAGGTTCTGTTCTCACAACTCAGAGCCTGGAGCCTGTTTCAGGTTCTGTGTCTCTGTTTCTCTCTGCCCCTCCCCTGCTCATGCTCTGTCTCTCTCTGTCTCAAAAATAAATAGGCTATAAAAAAATTAAAGAAATATTTTATAGTAATCAGTAGAGTGGGAAGTGCAGGGTTTGAGTATAGATTAAGAAAACAGCAAGAGTGATCCCAACAACAGTGATGATGAAGATAATTACAGCAGCAATATAACAACAGATTTCTCAAAAGCAAGCATTATGAGAACTGAGTTAAACATTTTTAGTTATTCACTTACACACCAATTTTTTTTTCTTTTTGAGAACGGCTGTGCTAAATCCAGTCTGACTTAAATAGTTGTTAAAACTGAGCTAAAGTGCTAGGAGATAATACTTCTCACTCTCTAGTCTCCAGCCCTTACTTGCCAGTCCTTGTTTTCCAAAAGAAGGAAGGATTTAAAACTAGATCGGACTCTGAGTTTGGCTCAACATCATAGCGCATGTCCTTCCCTAATCTTATCTTGCCCTCAACCCTTTGCCTACATAGCAAGCGCTTGCTGGGCGGTCATGCCTGCAACCCGAGCCAAGTTGTGATCTGCCTTCCTTCACCACCATGTCACAACCCAAAGGATATGCAAATTTTTACTTCAGGATTTTTGCAATCACTACCACCTGTTCGAATACTGGATCATTGGCCCTATCAAACTTTTCCTCATTCTTCAAAATTCTACATTGCTTTTGAAGCTACTTTCCTACCATAGGGAATGAAAGGATACTTTCCTATCATCAACTTTGTTTTTCACTTATTTATACTTGTATTTCTCCAAGGCATTGGCAAATGTTTCATTAATCTGTAGCCTTTGCAAGAGTAAAATAAATTCTTAGTCAGGACTTCTAATTGGGACAAAATAGGAGAATGAACAAAACAAAATCCTGCTGTTACCCTCAGGTAGCTCATGGCACGGTGAGGAAGATAAATCTGGAAACAGACCATTATGCTACACTGTGTCACCTACACTCATGTGGGGAGAGGAGCAGGGGGAGGAAGATGAAGGACATTTTGGTGGAAAAGTGTTATTTTCCTTGAGAGTCACAGAACACAGGTGCAGGTAAAGAAAAAAAGTGGGGGGAGGTAAAGGGATCACAGGCATCCCCCCATATATATATATATATATATATAAACACACAGTGAGGAAACATAGATATTTTGAGAAAGCTTTAGTACAGTGTATGAGTTTTGGAAAGACAAGACAGGACACTAGAGAGACAGGCACAGAGGACAACTCAAAGCCCTAATCTAAACAAACCACACGGAGATGTGTGCCTGAATACCTAGGAATTCTTTCTGTCAGGAATTTCTCTTGAAAGCAATATAGAGCTCCTCAAGGATTTTAGGGAAGGAATACATAATAAAATTCAGGATTAAAAGATGGTGCCAGCTCTCCATAGAGAGTAGATTGGACAGAAAGCCAGAGGTAATCTCCTGAAATAGTCTAGGCAGAAAAGTATATGGTCTGAATTAAAGTAGTGGCAGGAGAGGAAGAAATTGAGAAAGGTTTCAGAAATATTTAGAGATGGGGTGATATTTAGAAGGGAGCATGAAAAGCTAAGCCTTGGTGAATAATTAGCTAGGTTAAGGAGAGAAAAATAAAAATCACGAATGAGTCCCAGGTTTCAGGCTCTAGTAACAAGATGAAAGAAAATAATGTAAAGGGAATACTAGAACTCGCTGTGAGGGTGGGCTGAGGTTAGCCTCCCCCGCTTTTCTTTTTAACTAGCTCCAAGATTCTGGGACAGTTTCTTAATCTCTCTGTTTACTCATTTATTTTTATGTTTAATTTTGAGAGAGACAGAGAGACAGAGTGTGACTAGGACAGGGGCAGAGAGAGATGGAGACAAAGAAACTGAAGCAGGCTCCAAGCTCTGAGCTGTCAGCACAGAGCCTGACGCAGGGCTCGAATTTGTGAACCACGAGATCATGACCTGAGCTGGAATTGGACACTTTACCAACTGAGCCACCCAGGTGCCCCTATGATTACTCATTCTTTAAAGGAGGATAACCCTACCCATGTTTTAAATTATTTTGAGAATTAAATAAGTTTAATAAAGCCCTTCTAAGCACTTATCATGTACAAGACACTTATCTAAGTATCTTATATACAGTAACTCAGTTACTTTGAACAGCTATCCTATGAAGTAAGTACTTTTCTAATCCCTATTTTACAGCTGAAGCAGAGGCACAGAGAGGTTTACCAACTGACCCAAAGCCACGGAGCTGGTAAGTGACAGATCCAAATTTCAAACCTCTTTAATCTGACTACAGAGAGGGTGCTTCACCAATGTTTACAGTGCCTCTCATTAAATATTTATCATTTTATATAAATTATTATCACAGTGGTTATAATCTCTGGTGTCACTGGCAGGATATACTTAACTGTTTTCCCTATCCATTTGTTTCAAAAGTATTTGCAGAGTATATGGATGTACATACATTTTACTCAACACTAGGATGGATTCAAGCATAGTGACGCACCTATCTTGGGGCTGCTTACAGTTTAATTTTGAACACAAAATGCACATCATGGAACAGACGACCAGATTATGTTTTTAAAGGGGTCAGATGCTTTCAGCATAAGATATAAAGCATCCATATTGAGACCATTACAGCAGGCACTGGGTAGAGATGTAGACTTGGGTTCTCTGCAACGTACAGATTATTGGTGAAACTGTAAAAATTAATGAGGTTACCTAGTAGATATTGACAGGGAGGGGGAGCCTAGAAAAACTGCAAACAAGGAAACTGGGGACTGCCAATCCAAAGCCCAGGTAAGGGCATACAACTCATTGGATGTCTGTGGTCCTTGGAGTCCTCACTTAGAAAATTAGTGGATCTTGGTTTAAGAGTATGTATGCTAAGAACTATTCCCACTCCTAATGTTTGCAGCTTTTTGCAGTCAACAAATGTAAACAATGGTAGAGAAGCTGAAAGTCAACTTCCAACTTTAAAACTGAGAAAAAAGCCAAGCTTCATAGCTGTTGCTCTGCCATGGTAAATAATTAGTAAGTAGTTTTCTTTTCACAAAAGACCATTCAGTTAGTTTCAATTGCTTTTATTTATCCTAGAGGATTTCAGCTTCAGAAATGTTCTTGCGGTTACTATGTACAGAAGTTCTGTGTGGGAGATTTTAAGAGAAAACAAAATGGCACCTTTATTCCTTAAGAGGAATATTAATGAGGTAGAGAAGATAATGAGCATAATTATAGTAAGCTTTCTGAAGTCTGCTCTTAATACCAGAATTTGCTTTTTTAAAAAAATTTTTAATGTTCTTTATTTATTTTTGAGAGACAGAGAGAGACAGTGGGGACAGGGGAGGGTCAGAGAGAGAGGGAGACACAGAATCTGAAGCAGGCTCCAAGTTCTAAGCTAGCTGTCAGCACAGAGCCCGACGCGGGGCTGGAACCCACGAACCGTGAGATCATGGCCTGAGCCGAAGCCGGACGCTTAACCGAATGAGCCACCCACGCACCCCAGGATTTGCTTTTTTCCTTGCCTAATCCTTTTTTTCCTTTCCTGATTTCATATGGTAACACAGAAAATTTTAGTGCTGTATAAGGATGCAATGCACAGAGGTTTGGAAGACTGAAGAAAAAAACTTGCAAGATGCTCTCAATGAAGCCACATAGGAACCCTGACCAAGGGGCAGAGGAAGACAACAGATGATTACCACGCCTATACCCCTAGCTGGCCCCTGCTTCCAGCCCCAGGGAAGATGTTGGGCTTCTGTGTGACTAGAGTGGAAGGCAACTACTGTTATGCATGTTATGATTTCCCATAAAGTGTGAGAAGAGAAATCACAATCTGTACCTGGGACCAGGTTAGCAAATCTTGAAGATGGTCAATGGACCCTGAGTAGAACTGACAGAGCTCAGTTTTTCCTCCAGTTTTGTTCAAAACTTGACACACAGAGTGAAGACATCTCAGACTGAATGCAGAAACAAACACATCTAAGCTTTGCACAAGTTTGGGGGGAGGGGAGGGATGGGGGTGAGAGGACTAAGAAATCAGTGATATTAGGTGAAACAAATGATCTCCAGGACTTGACCCACTTAGAGATAATCAGTGGAAGGCGAACATTTGCAGTTAGAAAAGATTTAGACATAGTAATTTTGAATAGATGAATAAAATCTAGCTATTGAGTGCTTACTATGTGTCAGGGAAGACCCCTGCCTTCCTGGAGTTTACAGCCCGGCCCAGGAGCCTTTTCGAGGGAATAGCACAGGCCTCTGCCCACGCGCCCTTATCACTGTGCAAGTTCTCACTACAGCACGTGTCCTCCTGTACTGTAACTGCCCATCCAGGAGTGTGCTTACATCTAACTTTTGACCAGGCTGCTCTTAAAAGCATGAGGCTACTACTAGAGGTGAGAGGTTTCCATAGAAGCTAGAGGCCTTCCTCTTTCCCTCCAAGAGACTGAGCTAAGATTTGGATTAGTGTTTGTTCCCCATTTCAAATGAAACATTTCAACAAACATTACAGGGCTATGAAACCCAAAGCTTAGAGTGCACACTCACTTGTGTTACCATATTTGAAAGGTGTTTCCATGTGCTTTATGCAAGTTATTCAGCATTTTAAAAATGCATTTTTCATTTGTAGGGGCAATGGCAAGACTCTGAGAGTGGGCAGAGGGGGCAACTCTGACTATTATCTTCCTTCTAATTCTGTAAAGGTAATAAATAGTCACCTGTTCAGCCTATCTTCTTCGGGAGATGGATGGTTCATTGAGGGGTCTGCTTGTGTGAGTGGTGGGGAAAGTGTCTACAAAATCATCCTACATCTTTATCATTTACTAACAGGTTTTTTTTCCAACTTCCATGTAAACACAATTTAGGATAACCACCTGTGAAAAGATCCTGTATCCTTTTAAACATCCAGCACAAGATTGTCAGTAACGTTCTCTGGAGCCTACAACAGTGTCTGACACAGAGTGAATGCTCATACATATGCGTTTTAACAAATGCATCAATGAATATGTGACTCTGAAAGATAGTTGGCTCCAACAGGTACCCAACCAAAGTAGGGTTGCTGTTTTAGGGTTCACTCTTAAAGGAAGAATATTTGTTGAAAATATCCTGCTCACTTCCTACAAATTTCGCCTGCTCTTAAAAGATCTTGTGTTTAGGGCCATTGCTATGGGACCACAGTAGTGAATAAACTAACTTTTATTACTTCATTTCTAAAGCTTCCTAGATTGAGATACAAGAAGGACGCTTTTCTATGGCATCTATTACATTTCAAAGAATAGCGGTAAATGGGCCTCTACCTGCATTTCTATTAGACTGTGTTTTTAATTTTTCCAATTATGACATGACTAATATCCTTTACAATTTCCTAAAGAATAAAATGGAAGAAATGTAGCATTTTATTTGGAAGATTTAATGAGGAAAGCAATATAAAGAGATGAAACTAGTATTTCTTTTTAAAGCACTGTTCTTATTCCACTTGTAAACTTCACAAGCATTCAAGGAAGAACAATGCTTTTCTATTTGGGGACACTCTGGAGTCCTTGGTGAATGTAGCCAAGCTGTCTGCTATGCCCCTCAATAACGCTTGCCAACTTGCTGTCATTTCCTCTGTCAGATGACAGTGTTTGTGTGACAAAGGTCTCTAGGTATATTTCAAAACATTTTAAACAATGGCGTACCACAAAACACCTTCTTAAAAGTGTTAATCATTTTCCACACACCTAATTTATCAGAAGACACAAGACACAATCCACCTTATCAATCTTCATAAAGAAATGGCTGGGAAGCTCACTGGGGAACCAGTGGCATACTCTTAGCCTTTTGTGAAAGAAAAAACTTCAGCGGCTTAGTCAATTTCTGCCCTTTGATACAACACAGCAAACAGTGAAACTAATTATTTACTAAACTAGGTTTCTTTTTGTATTCTCTGTACACTTATGCTAGTTTTAGATGGTTTCATTTTCCTGATGAAAAACAGTTCATTGTTTGTGATGGAGAGAATCACTCTTAACCCTGAATGATTTAGGATCCCAGGACCCTGATAAAAACAGTGTCACTCCTCCACCTGCAATAGCTCCCGTTTCTCACTGCCCACCACTCCTTTTAAGCTGTAGTAAAGTGGTGATGAACTTTGCAGTTTTCCTCTGAAGAGCAATAAAAAACAAACAACCAAGCAATAAAAAAACATTTTCCCTTTTCATTCATTTTAAAGCATTTCTTTTTCATTTCAGAAATCTCGGAAACTTAGCTTACAAACACTAAGAAGATTAAATTCCTTAATGAATAATCTTAATTAGCAACTGGTACTAAAAGCAAAATTAGCCAGAGTCACATTAATATCAGTAGGTTGTTATGTATTTCCTCACTCTACAAAACATATCCTTCCATTTAGTTGGCCTACTCTGCAGTCTTAAATGGTCATGGCCATTGATTTGCTAGCCACTGGAAAGCCTGTCCATCCCCACCTTTTTGTTTTTGACTGGCAGTGATTTTTCTGAGTTCAAGAGCTTACCTTTTCCCAGGTGAAAATTGTTTTATTATCCTCAGGTGTTTGCTTTCTTCCTTAAGCTCTCAGAACAGTTAGCTGCAAAGTTGTCATTGTCTTTTACAAAGGGATCTGATTCCAAATAATTAGTGTTTGTATTGTACATCATTTAAAAATATTCCTACTTTCCTTGCCAAGATTACAGGAGTCTCAAGTACTGTCTCACAAATCCCACTTTCATTATGTAGTCAGGCATACCTGAGAACAACACAGGCCGCCTATTTCTCTTCACCTGATCCAAGCCCCACCTGAGTTCTGAGTTCTGACACAGGAAGTACACAGGAAGTTGACACTTTTGTAAGCATCAGTCCAGAACGCTTTCCCCAGCATTGAGCACAGCTCCAAGTGGCCATTTCTTCAAAGAATACAAGGAAATGATCTTCTTTAAAAGGTAAAACATTCTACCCAGTCCATTTCGAGATTTTGCAAAATAGCATGGGGAGTCAGAGGATACTGATTTTTAAATCAACATCTGGTTTTGTCCCTAAATAAGCATGTTGGTAAGTTTCCTCTCTGCATAAGTCACTCCTCTATTATTCTTTGCAGTGTTTTCTGGTCTTATATAGCCATACTATGAAACACACCATGTAACAAAGTTCTGCTATGTGACAAAACCCCTTCCTTCCAAAATAAGTTATCTAGTGCCTATAATCACTACAGTTTGTATGATCATTAGTGATCATTATGTTTATATATGGAAACAATACTTTCTTCTTTCCTTCTAAGAGTCAGTTTAGAGGATTGACTCTGTTCAGTTAGTTCTTAAATATACTTGTGAGTCTTGACAATAAGCCAACAAAAACATTTTCAGAGTCCCATGAACAAAGATCATTCAGCTTCTAGTCTCATTTAAAAAAAGTTTTTCCAATTTGCAACAGAAAAAATTAATTGGGCTTTAGAGTGTCCTTTTCAAAAGGCTAGTTTAAAAATCCCGTAAGAAGGTAAACCAGAATTTTTTTTTTAAACCAGAATTTAAATAGGATAGCTCAGTCTAGATTGGGACAAGCCATATCAGCTTAGAGAATCTGAGGAAGTAAGATTGCCAGTCAAAGTATACTTTTTGAAATAAGAATTCTACATTTTCTGATACTTTCTAAATAAAAGCCAGGAAAATGTGCAAATGGACATTTCATAGGATGAATTTAGATACTAGTGGACATGTTAAATTTAAGTCTCAAAATTCATTTATTTCATTGGAAGCTTACACATGTTAAAAGAAGCATCATAGACTAAAGTATTACAGCAGATCGTATTTATCTTCCTAAAGAGATAAAAATAATAATTATTAATATCTGCCAGATGAGAGCCCATTACAACAAAGACCTTGATAGTCTCACCCCTAAACAAAAATGATTTTGCTCACCAACTTCGAGGGGAGCTTCCTTGTCTTGATGTAGGATCTGGAGTCAGCTTCAGAGAGACTGTTGTAGGAGGAGACGCAGAAAATAAACACATGATTGCCACAGCGCAGCAGCTGAGAACTCAAAAATGAGGCACGGGGTCTTGACCATTCATCTGTCTTTAAGGTTATCCTGACATCTGAAAGACATGGACAGCCCGAGCCTTCCAGCACTTCAGGCGCATGCCTAACACAAGATAAATATAGATCCCTGACACCTGAGCCAGATGGAATGAAAGTTAGCTTGAAAAATCTCATTTATTTTGTGCCTTGCTTGAGGAAAATAAAACCATTAATCCTTTTCCTGTTAAAACCTGTTATGCCCCTTAAAAAATAGTTTCAGTGCTTATGAAACATGAAAATTCAAATAGGCATTAATAATCAATTTGCTTCTCTCTGTAATTACCATTTGTGGCATAGTATAGAGACAGGCTCGAATTCACCTTTCTTGGTGAGGTATAAAAGCGACATGTTAATGAACATTAATAATTAGTTTTTCACGTTTTTTTAAAAGGATTTTTTTGCAGTGAGTCCTTAAACGTGAGTATCTATTTGGTAAACTTTCCAGTATCTTTTCTCCTCTATCCTCTAAATAGTGATTTGGTCCTTTGTGCTTTGTCTCAATTCTTGAGGCAGAAAGTGTCATGCGTGCCCAGATGCTTCGGTTTAAGGTAAACTTTTAGGTTGTGTAATGTAGCTTATTTAAATTGAATCTTGCTTACTACTCTTTGTAAACATATAAATAATGTTCCTTCAGCCTGAGAAGGTGTGATTAAAATTCTTACCCTGAAGGTATAGTGGCAAAATTTCTAACAATAAATCATTCTCTGGGATTCATAATTTAAGGATCTCTAATTCTATATTAGAAGAAACTACACAGAGGAACTAGGAAAGTCATACTGCTCCCCAGAGGTTTTGAGGTATTAAATATTTTTAATCAATAGCATGTTTTACTGAATGGCATTAAAGAAAAATAATGAATTTTGGGTTGTCACTTTCTAAATGAAGCTTATCTTTAACTAGTAGTACCGACCATCCCAGAAAGGAGAATGATTCTTTTTTCAAATTACCAAAACTAGTATTTTTGTATTTAAATAATAGTTCCCATGTATTGACAACTGTTTATATTCTTGGCACTTTGCTAAGTAGATATCCTATCATCTCTTTCTCCTTTCCTAATCCAAAAATATCCTTTTAAATCAAGTTAATATTTTTATGTTTCATTTTACAGAATAGAAAACTAGAGCTTAAAAGGGAAGATTTTGACAATGGACATATAGCTAATAAGTGGTTCATATAAGAGTATAACTTACAGGATTTTGACTGAAAGTATGTTTTTTTTTCCCCATCATACAATATAGTTACAGGTTAAAAATGAGTTTCATCTATGCTTTATCTGTATCAGATTAGCCAGCCTGTGAGTAATTCCAAAGCTTCTCTCTTTATTTTTTAAAGACAAAGTTAGAGAAAATACAGAAATGGTCCCTGTGGAGTATTGCTATGACACCAGGAAGTCCCCAAAGCATTATGTCCCCAGCACAAGGAAAAGCTAGATCTGTAAGGCATGACTCTAACCAGAGATATTTCTCATCTCTCACAGTTATCTTTTTTAACAACTCATCTTCATTAATTTTTTAAGTTTATTTTTGGGAGAGAGAGAAGGTGTGAGACAGACAGACAGAGGGTGAGAGAGCAGAAGAGGGGAAGAGAGAGGAGAGAGAGAGAATCCCAAGTAGTCTCCACACTGAGAGCATGGAGCCCAAAGCTAGGCTTGAACCCAGGAAACCATGAGATCATGACCTGAAATCAAGAGTTGGATGCTTATCTAACTGAGTTACCCAGGAGCCCCATGTTCTCATTATTTTGTGTAAGCAGAATTTGACCTTCCAGAGCTGATGACAACATCTCAGCCATAATAGCATGTCTGGCAGTTGGTGATTGGATGACCAGCATAGAGGAGGGATATCCATGTTGCAGAGTCAGCTGGTAAGGTCAGGTAGCCAATACCAGGGAGATTTTGCATGAGAAAGAGAGGGGGACCCATTTTCAAGTATCATCAAATGTGACATTGTTCATTCAAAAAAAAGTATCATTCTATGTGTGTAAAACATTTTTCTATGAAACTAAAAGCTTATTAATAAAATATTTTATCAAAGAACTGAGAAGACAAAAATTCAGTGAACTTAGGATCACACATTTTCTATGAATCACAATGAATATCATAGAATACCTCCAACATTCTAAGCACCATCATCTTGGAAAATGGATTATGTCCTATAAATAAGAATAGGAAGCCCGAATGAATTTCCTTTCCATGAATTATATATTCATTGTCATTCAATTGTTCACTCCCTGCTAGGCACCAACTTATGAGTAGTGAGTGGTGAAGAAAAGGAAGGAATAGAGGTGGACTGAACTAAAAAAAAAAAAAAAAAAAAGACTCTGCCTCTGGGATACCGAACAAGGACAAGATCTCTGACCTTGATCGAGAGAGTCATCAGAAATTTTCTTGTCAACTATCCTAAAAATTAAACATTTTATCACAGAATGTCAAACCCAAGACTTTCTTTTCCCCCCAAGTCAGTTGCTCTTCAAGTGTTGATGAACCTACATTTTTATTATTTATTATTATGGGTTCAATTTAAAGTTGAATCCATAATCCCGCTGTTAATAGCAGCTGTTACCAGCTGTTGATAGACTGTTCCTCACAAGATGTTATGAAATTTCCCATTTCTTTGTGAAAACCTCTTCTCCAAAACAAGCAATTCATGTCTAAACAAGATATGCCAAGCATCATCAATACAGTGGCATTAGGAATACTCATATTTTCTCTCTCCCTCCCAACAACTCCCAATCATATGTCTGAGGCCTTCAGGGTGATATTCTTCTAGGTATATTTCTTCTCTATCCAACCAGTATCATCCAGTGGGCTTCATTAACTATTAATAACAGAATTGACTTCATCTTTGAGCATGCCATACTGAATGTGTTAAGGACTTTTGAATTAATAATATGCTTGAAAAAAATTCTCTTTAGAGAAACTCAAATTTTAAATCAAAGATTTCTCCCTTATTTTATATTTCTGTCCATTGTGTAAGAATTAACAGTAAAGTGTTTTTGAATCCCTGGCTCTGTAACATAACAGGGAAGGAATAGTTTGTGGCCTTGTTGGGAAAATTTGGCATAAACCCCTGTACACACTTGAAAACAATGAAAATATTCAAGACACTTCAACACATTAACCTTGCTAACTTGTTTTTAGGAAAAACGTATTTGGAAAACGCCCTTGGATTATTATCAGCTTGCTTAGTGTGTATATTCAGGATCTGAAAGACATTTGGGGCCTCATTTGTAACTGATTCAATTAGCAGACTCTTCCTACCAGGGTTTTTTGTGTTTGTCTGTTTGCTTTCCCATGTTAGCATGTAATGAATAATTTCACTCGAAGACCTTCTCCATAAGGAGCATTTACCTGCAGGAGAGCTGTGACAAAGAATAGTACCCTTCCCTTGCTCTCCTCAAGTCTGTAAGTGTGTGAGATGCCTTTCCTCTGAACATCAGCTTAGGGTAAAGCTTTTCTTACCATTTATTCTCAAAACTGACTTTAGAAGAGGATTCTAGCTCTGTTTGTTATTCAAAAGTAATGAGGATCAATAGAAATATATACTATTAAAAATAATCTAACAGTGCTTCTTTGAAGTCTCAAATTACTAAATTTCATAGCCTTATTTTTATCTCCCTTCCAATGTCATTTGCATTAGTTATAAAAGTTTTGCCAAGAATTTACATGAAGCGTTATAGCCCCGAAGCAGCATTCTTCCCTTTAAAATTGGACAGGTGGTCATTTAATCATTTATTAATTAAACAGCAAGATGTATTGAAATTCTGTGGATGTGTGTGGTATATATTCACGATGGAGTACTACATGGCAATGAGAGGGAATGACATATGGCCTTTCATAGGAAAGTGGATGGACCTTGAGGGTGTCATGCTGAGCGAAGTAAGCCAGGCAGAGAAGGACAGAAACCATATGTTTGCACTCATAGGTCTAACAGGAGAACAGGAGAAACCTAATGGAGAACCAGGGGGAGCGGAGGAGGGAGAGAGAGTTGGGGAGAGAGAGGGATGCAGAACTTGAGAGACTATTGAATGCTGAGAATGAACTGAGGGTTGGGGGGAGGAGGGAGGGGGGAAGACAGGTGGTGGTGATGGTGGAGGGCACTTAAGGGGAAGAGAGAGCACTGGGTGTTGTATGGAAAACAATTTGACAATAAAACATTATGGGAAAAAAAAAAGAAATTCTGTGGATGTGTAGAGGGTTGTGCTTCTCCTTTGGGGAAAAATGGCTAAGTAAATGCCACGCTTTGGGCTCTCAAGTATCTTATTGTTTAGTGAAGGAAAACAAGCACCATTTAACAAATCATAATGTATTGTGATAACCTGGGATAAATAATGAAAGAAAGTGTCATTGTGATAAGCTAAGCTCAACAGAGAGGTTTCTCTAATATACATATATATATATTATATATGTGTGATCATATATATGTGTATATAAATTGTAGGCATTTGTTTATATATGTATATGTGTAGGGATATGGACCTATATCTATATACAGATATATACATATTATTTAACAAAGTATGTCTGTGTGATTTGTGTGTGTGTGTGTGTGTGTGTGTGTGTGTGTGT
>NC_043701.1:68096984-68099133 GCF_006229205.1 Suricata suricatta | reverse complement strand
TTGGCCATCTGGATGTCCTCTTTGGAAAAGTGTCTGTTCAGGTCTTCTGCCCATTTCTTTACTGGATTATTCGTTTTTCGGGTATGGAGTTTGGTGAGTTCCTTGTAGATTTTGGATACTAGCCCTTTATCTGATATGTCATTCTCAAAAATGCTAACTAAACTTACTATTAAGATAGAAGTTTTGGGTAAAAAATAGATTCAGGGATTAACTCGAAAGGTGCTAAATTAAGCTCATAGATTAGGATACATTGCCAAGGAAGAGAAGATATAGGAGGAAAAGAGGAGGGATAGGCCTAAACCTTCTTAGATGCCTACACTGAGAACACAGACAGAGCAAGGGCAACCCAAAAATGGACAGGAAAAGGATAGCTAAGAAACTAGGTATCAGATCTTTATGTGAAAAAATATATACAGAACAAAAGAATCATGTGAACTATAATCTGAAGTCTGGAGGTCTTAATTCTAGAGCTTTAGTAGAATGTTCTGACGTCAGCATAGTCTTAATTAATCCTCCCATTTCTCTCAAAGAAAAAAAGGTTAGCACCATAGTGTAATAGACACTGTTTTGTACAATTGCCTACCAAGAAAGTACTAAGGGTGGCCTGATTATTAGCTGATTATTGTGGTAACAGCAAAACAAAATACTACAAAGTGCTACAACATGGAAGTAATAATTATAGCTACCAAGGCTCTGTGTCTGATTTTAAAAACCGAAGGGACATCTGCTTAGCTGCTACCATAATTGGCTACGAGCCTGTTGTTTTGTTGTGCTGGAAGAAGGACTTTATGTTCTGTGGATAATATTTGCTCTTGGTCCAGGGGGACCCACGTTTCCATTAGATTACAAGCTCTACAGACAGAGTCACACGTTTGCAAGACTCTTGCACAATTTCTCTAGGTCACCTTAAATTTTCTTTTAGTACTGGATTCTCTCAGGGTTTTTTTGGTTCCTCTTCTCTGAGAACTAACAATGCCCTGAACTTCTAGCCTCTAAGGTGTCACTTGGTGTGTGACTCCCCTGCCATAGCTTTGTGAAAACTTTCTATGATAACCTAAACAAATAAACTTAATTCCACTCAGTCATTTATTCATTTATGCCATCTTTCGTTCTAGAAATCTTATTTCAGCATTAGTATGGGCCGATCACTGAGCTAGATGTATTTGCACATGTTATCTGTAGAGTAAGTGTGCATGTTACGGTGCAGAATGATTTCTGGAATAGCTTCAATTTAAAGACTTCCTCATTGAATTATTCTTCTTTCCCTTTCTTTATACACCGCAACAACTACCATCACCAAAATCTGTTGATTTTACCTCCCAAATATTTTTTAAACCCATGTGGTATTTTCCTCCATTTTTCCTCCATCCATTTTCCATCAAGTGACCATTCAAGTCAGGAATAGCTGCCTGATTGTTTCCTCACATCCATTCCTACCTCTTCAATTCCAGCAGCCATGATGCTATCAGAGTTTGTTTTTTAAATGTAATTCAGATTCAATCATGTATCCCTCTTGAAATTCTGCAAAAGCTCCCCATTGTTCTTAGGGTAAATCCCTGCAAATATTATATCTGTCTCTTCTCTAACTCCTCTGAATCATCTCATTTTACTCTTCCTATCCTCTCTGATCCAGCCACATCGGCCTTCTGCTTACTTCCTGTCACAGCAGGCTGCTTACAGTTGCTGGCTTCTTACCTCTGAATGCTTCCCTAATTCGCTGTTTCTTTCTTTTTTTTTTTTTTCTTTTTTTAATAGTTTATTGTCAAATTGGTTTCCATATAACGCCCAGTGCTTCTCCCCACAAGTGCCCTCCACCATGACCATCACCCCCTTCCCCCCCTCCCCCTCCCCCTTCAGTCCATGGTTCATTTTCAGTATTCAGTATTCTCCCTTGATCTGTGACCCTCACTCTCCCCCACTCTCTTTCCCCCTTCCTCTCCCCATGGTCCCCTGCCAGGTCTCTCCTGTTAGACCTATGAATGCAAACATATGGTATCTGCCCTTCTCTGCCTGACTTATTTCGCTTAGCATGACACCCTCGAGGTTCATCCACTTGGCTGCAAATGGCCAGATTTCATTCTTTCTCATTGCTATGTAGTACTCCATTGTGTGTATATATAACACATCTTCTTGATCCACTCTTCAGGTG
>NC_043701.1:68067534-68096884 GCF_006229205.1 Suricata suricatta | reverse complement strand
ACCACCTCACACCAGTCAGAGTGGCTAATATGAACAAATCAAGAGTCTATAGATGCTGGCGAGGGTGTGGAGAGACGGGCACCCTCCTACACTGTTGGTGGGAATGTAAACTGGTGCAGCCACTCTGGAAAACAGTGTGGAGGTTCCTCAAAAAACTATCCATAGAACTCCCCTATGATCCTGCAATAGCACTGCTAGGGATTTACCCAAGGGATACAGAAGTGCTGATGTATAGGGGCACATGTACCCCAATGTTCATAGCAGTACTTTCAACAATAGCCAAATCATGGAAAGAGCCTACATGTCCATCAACTGATGAATGGATCAAGAAGATGTGGTTTATCTATACAATGGAGTATTACCTGGCAATGAGAAAGAACAAAATATGGCCATTTGTAGCAAAGTCGATGGACCTCAAGGGTGCCATGCTAAGTGAAATAAGTCAGACGGAGAAGGACAGGTACCATATGTTTGCACTCATAGGCCTAACAGGAGAAACCTATTGGAGGACCATGGGAAGGGAAGGGGGGGAAGAATTAGGGAGAGGGAGGGAGGCAAATCATGAGAGACTCTTGAATACTGAAAAAAAAACTGAGGAATGAAGGGGGAAGGGGATGGGGGGATGGTGGTCATGGAGGAGGGCACTTGCGGGGAAGAGCACTGGGTGTTATATGGAAACCAATTTGACAATAAACTATAAATTAAAAAAAAGTAAAAAAAGAATTCTCTATATACTACTGTCTGTTATGTCATTTAATTTAAAAAAAAGTTTGAAAATAAAACTAGTATTTACCATTTAACAAGTTTAAATGGAAGTTTAGTAATGTTAAGTCACCTGCTTCATGGTTAGAGTGCTCCAGGTAGTCAGATTTCAGTTCATCTCTCCATAGATTTTAAATCTTGAGCTGGGAGATACTCTGCTGTGATTGACCCACAGTAATAAAACTGCATCTTGCATTTCTGTGGACATCTCTACCCCGCTGCCCTAAATGTACGTCTCCACTTCCCTATCTCTGAGACTGTGCCCCCAACCTCTGCACAGCCATATCGTTGTGCTCTTTGTCACTCAGCCTGAAACTGTTCCCCATGCACCCCATCATCTTCCAGTTCCTAACAATTCTAACTTCACCATATATCTTCCGTTTGTCTCCTGAGTTCTATTTTCACTGCTTCTACCTAAGTCAGGTTTCTATTCCAACCTACCCTGACCATTGCCATGGTCTCCTAATTGACTTTCTTGTGTGCAGAATTACTCCCTTTTCATTTATCTTTCCCACTGCTCACAGATTAATCTTCTAAAAATAAATTTGATTTTATGACTTATTTATTTACAATAAAACATTAATTGCACCCAATACCAGAGAATGGACTTTAACCTCTTGAGGCCACTACTGAAGGCCCTTAACTGTCATTTCTTTCCTGCATGAAATCTGTCCTTCAGGGAAGTGGTCCCTGCATTCTCATCTTGCATTTCCCCCTGCTTCAGTTATTTCCTCTAGAATTTTTGATATTCTACTTACATGTTACTCTTCAAATTCAATGAATCCTTTAACATGGTGTATATACCGGAAGCCTTAAAAAAACATAACATGCTCAATTTCCATCCCAGACAAATAAAATCAGAGTTAATAAATACTCTCATGTTTAAAAATTACTGTGAGTGTTGCCATTAGCCCATATGCTTACTTTCTGCAAATGAAAAGAACCACTTCTTCAAGACCCTCTGCTGTACTCTGGAAGAAAATTGCCATATGTATTTACATTTATATTATATATCTTATACAATAATATTTATATGTACATGTAATTTATCACATATATGGCACCAATGGCACCCATCAGTATTGTTCTGTGTGCATTAGCATTACCATAGGTAGCAGCCCACAGTAGTCTTGCTTCAAAACTCAGTGAAAGCCTTTCCTCTCTGACATGTCTTGTCAATTCCCTGAGCATCAGCGCTCCCTATGACCTCCCCAGAGTATATGACCCATTGATTCCTTCCCTGTAAACTTAAATCTTATTTTATCATACTTAGCATACATATTTAATCTCTTTGATGACCTTGAGGGCTTATTTTATTTAAATTTAATCTAAAGTCCCTAGATACTAACCAATTGTCTAATGGGTTTCATACGAATCATAGTTTTAGAAAGATCTCTAATTGGCAAATGTAGTTTTACCACCCCCCTACTTTTCATTGTGCCTATTTCTAAAAACAATAAACAACACAAAAATCCATGGAGACATGAGAGAAATAACAATGGCAACTGTCAAGGAGTGGATGGATTTATTCCAAAATTGAACCCCAGGAATTAGTTCACTCAAGTAAAGCTTGGTTTCTCCTGGCAGCCTGGCTCACAAGGATATGCTGATGTGTATCAAAGCTCTCATTATAAAAGAAAACTTACAGTCTTTCAGGAGACATCAAACTTCTTCATGTACTCTAAGTTAACTTAATTAAGTAGACATTTAAAAGTTAATTAAGTAGACATTTGTAAGAGATGGACATTAAAAGGAACAGTGTCTTCAAAGAGTTCTAAAGAAACGTTGAGAAGTAGAAAATATCTTCAAAGATTCAGAATCTAAAAGACTCCATATGGGGGTTTCTGGCAGACTCAGTTGGTAGAGCATGCAACTCTTGATCATGAGGTCATGAGTTTGAGTCCCACATTGGGCATGGAACCTACTTAAAACAAGAGAGACCTCCTATGATTTTGATGTTGACTACTTCTTCATGACTGTCTTAATATGTCCTACATCATGGACTCTGCTCAAACCATACAGGACTTCCTGGAACATACCAGACTACATCTGGACCTTCCACACCAGTTCCCTCTACTTAAAACCCTCTTCTCCCAGATACCTGTGTGCTGATTCTGCTTCCTCTCTTCATTTAGTTTCTTTGCTCAAATGTTATCTCTCTCAGGGCCAGTGTGTTTAAACTAATAATTTCTCATCATGCTCTATCTTCTAACTCTTCTTTATCCCATTCACTATCCTTCCTGATTTTCTCAAATATCTATTTGGCATTTTTAGAGTTTTTAGTATCTACCATATGCAAATGTATGCTCCTTGCGGCCAGGGAATTTTCACTGTCTTGTTTTACTGCCATATTCCATGCTGCTTAGAATACTACATAGCACAAAAAAAGCATACTAGAGGAGCACCTGGGTGGTTCAGTCGGTTGAGCATCCGACTTCGGCTTGGATTATTATCTCATGATTTGTGGGTTTGAGCCCCACATCGGGCCCTGTGCTGACTGCTAGCTCAGTGCCTGGGGCCTGCTTTGGGTTCTGTGTCTCTTTTTCTCTCTGCCCCTCCCCTGTTCATGCTCTGTCTCTGCCTCTCAAAAATAAATAACTAAAAATTTTATTTTAAATTTTAAAAATTTATAAAAAGGCATACTAGAAATATTTACTAACGTGTTAAATAAACTATTTGTCATATACCACATTGACCCACAACTAAAATGTTTAAAATTGAAAATTCAACCCTAAGGGGTTCCTGGGTGGCTCAGTTGGTTAAGCATCTGGCTTCAGCTCAGGTCATGATCTCAAGATTCATGGGTCTGAGCCCTGCATCGGGCTCTGTGCTGACAGCTAGCTCAGACCCTGGAGCTTGTCTTCGGATTCTGTGTCTCCCTCTTTCTCTGACCTTCCCCTGCTCATTCTGTCTGTCTGTCTCTCTCTCTCAAAAGTAAATAAAACATAAAAAAAATTGAACCCTAAGTCCATGAAAGAATTTCTTTGGAAGAAAGAATATATTTCATGAATAACTTTCAGGTTTCTGTTTTTTGTTTGTTTTGCTTTGTTTTGTTTCGAATACAAGAAATAACTAGAATTAATAACAACAAAACCAGACAAAACAAAAATCTTAACGAATTAGGTCTGTTGCTTCATAACACATTACCACAAACTTAGTGGCTTAAAGCAATACCTATTTATTAGCTCACAGTTGTATATTTTACAAGTCTGGGCAGGAGGTGGTTGAATTCTCTTCTGAGAGTGTCAGATCGATAAAATTAAGGTTTTTGATGGGCTACATTCTCAGTTAAGGTTGGGCTCATCGTGTACTCATATGTGATTGTTGGGCAAAATGAGTTCTTTGTGGTTGTATGACTGAGGTTCATGCTTCCTTGCTTGTTATTGGCTAGAGATTGTCCTTAGCTCCTAGAGGCTCCTCTCAGACCCCAGCTGTATGTGACCCTCTTGCAACATAGTATCTTACTTTTTGAAAGGCAGCAAAAGAATCTCTCACACTGGAAATCTCTATTCTCTTTTTAGGCCACCTCCGATTGATTCTTTTTAATTTTGCAATAAAATATATGGTCATCACTGGAGTGAAAATTAAAATATTTACAGTCTCATTTACATTCAAGGGCAGGAAATTATATAAGGTGTGTATCTCAGGACCAGGAATGTTGGGGACTTTCATGGAATCCTATCTCTCATACTTAATATACTATTATCACAAATCAAGTCCAACCAAACTTGTTACTGTTGACATTCAGAATGATAGATAAAATACTGTTTACCTCAACTTTATTGTATTTTCTTGGTGATCTGTGATCAGTGATATTTGATGTTATTATTGTAATTGTTTTGAGGGTGTCACACACCACCATAAAAAACACCAAATGTAATTGATAAATGTTTATGTTCTGACTGATTCACTGACCAGCTGTTTCTGATCTCTCTCTCTCTCTCTCTCTCTCTCTCTCTCTCTCTCTCTCTCCCCCTCCCTCCCTCCCTCCCTCCCTCTCCCTCTCCCTCTCCCTCTCCCTCTCCCCCTCTCTCCCTCTCAGGGCCTCCCTGTTCCCTGAGACACAAGAATAGAGAATTTAGGCCAACTAATAACCCTACTCACAATATCAGATTTCAAGATACATTACAAAACTATAGTTATCAAAACGGTATGGTACTGGTACAAATATAGACCAATCAGTGGGACAGGATAGAGAGCCCAGAAATAGACCCATACTTATGAGGCCAACTTATCTACAACAAAGTAGGGGAAAATATACAATGGGAAAAAGACAATCTTTTCAATAAATATTGTTGAGAAAGCTGGACAGCTACTTGCAAAAAAAAATAAATAAAACTGGACCACTTTCTTCTTACACAATATACAAAAATAAATTAAAAATGAATTGATGACCTAAATGCGAGACCTGAAAGCATAAAACTACTACAAGAAAAATACTCAGTAATCTCTTGGACATCAGGTTTTAACAACATATTTATGGATATGTCTCCTTAGGCAAGGGAAACAAAAGCAAAAGTAAACTATTGGGACTACTTCAAAATAAAAAGCCTCTGCACATCAAAGGAAACCATCAACCACACAAAAAGGCAACCCACTGAATGGGAGAAGATACTTGTAAATGATATATCTGATAAGGGGACTAACAATCAAAATGTATAAATAACATACCCAACTCAACACTAAAAAAAAAAATGGGTAGAATTTTTGAATAGACATTTTTCCAAGAAAGACATCCAGATGGCCAACAGACACATTAAAATGCTCAAAATACTAATCATCAGGGAAATAAAAATCAAAACCGCAATGAGCTATGACCTCATGCCAGTTAGAATAGCTACCATCAAAAAGACAAGAAGTGAGTGTAGGTGAGGATGTGGAGAAAAGGGAATTCCTGTGCACTGTTGGTGAGAATGTAAATTGATGCAACCAGTGTGGAAAAACTATGGAGACTCCTCAAAAAATTAAAAATAGGGACTCCTGGGTGACTCAGTCGGTTAAGCGTCTGGCTTCGGCTCAGGTCATGATCTCACAGTTCATGGGCTTGAGCCCCGTGTTGGGCTCTGCTGACAGCTCAGAGCCTGGAGCCTGCTTCCGATTCTGTGTCTCCCTCTCTCTCTCACCCTCCCCTGCTTGCATGGTCTCTCTCTGTCTCTCAAAAAAAAAATAAATAAAAAACATAAAAAATTAAAAAGGAAAAAATTAAAAAATTAAAAATAGAAATATCATTTGATTCAGTAATTCCACTACTGGGTATTTACCCAAATAGAATCAAAACACTAATTCAAAAAGATACATGCACCCCTATGTTTGCTGCAGCATTATTTACAATAGCTAAGATATGAAAGCAGCTCAATTGTCCATCCATAGATGAATGGATAAAGAAAGCGTGGTGTACCTACACAATGGAAAATTAGCCATTAAAATGAATAAGATCTTGCCATTTGTGAAAACATGGACATACCTAGAGATAATTATGCTGAGTAAAGCAAGTAAGACGAACACAAATGCCATATGATTTCACTCATATGTGGAATCTAAGAAACAACAGAACAAACACCAAACAGACTCTTCAATACAGAGAACAACTGATGGTTTCCAAAAGGGAGGTGGGTAGGGGATGGGTAAAATATATGAAAGGGATTAACAGGTACGAGCTTTTAGTCATAAAGTAAATCAGTCATGGAGAGGGAAAGTGCAGCGTAGGGAATGCAGTAAAAAATACTGCAGCAATATTTTATGGTGACGACACTTATCAGGGTAAGTATAATGTGCAGAATTGTCAAATTACTATGCTGTACACCCAAAACTAATATAACATTGTATGTCAATTATTTCAACAGTCACCCTACAATGGCCTATGTTAAGTGAAAGGAAAAGTCTCACATTTCTCACATTAAATCAAAAGCTAGAAATGATTAGACTTAGTTAGAAAGTCACAAAGTTATCGAATACTGAAAATGAACTGAGGGCTGAAGGGGGAAGGGGAGGGGAGAAGGGAGGTGGTGGTAATGGAGGAGGGCACTTGTGGGGAAGGACACTGGGTGTTTTATGGAAACCAATTTGACAATAAACTATTTTTAAAAATTTTTAAAAAGTTAAGATAGGTCAAAAGCTAGTACTCTTGTGCCAGACAGCTAAGTTGTGAATCCAAAGGAAAATTCTTGAAGGACATTAAAACTGCTATTCCATGAATACATGGATAAGAAAATGAAACAGCCAATTGCTTATATAAACTTATAGTGGCTTGAGTAGAAGATCAACCAGTCATAACATTCCCTTAAGCCAAAGCCTAATTCAGAGCAATGCTCCAACTCTCTTTAATTTTATGAAGGTTGTGGAAGCTGCAGAAGAAAAGTTTGAAGCTAGCAGAAATTGATTTATGAGGTTCATGGAAAAAAGCCACCTGAATAGCCTAAAAGTGAAAGGTGAATCAGCAAGTGCTGATATTGAAGCTGCAACAAGTTATCCAGAAGACTGAGCTAAAATAATTAAGGTGGCTACACTAAACAACAGATTTTTAATATAGACAAAACAACCTTATATATACATATATATATACATATATATATAATTTTTTAATGTTTTACGTATTTTTGAGAGAGAGAGAGAGAGAGAGAGAGAGCGTGAGCAGGGAAGGGTCAGAGAGAGAGATGGAGACACAGAATCTGAAGACAGGCTAGCTGTCAGCACAGAGCCTGATGCGGGGCTTGAACCCAGGAACCATGAGATCATGACTTGAGCCGAAGTCAGACACTTAACCAACTGAGCCACCCAGGTGCCCCAAAACAACCTTATATTAAAAGAAGATGCCAAGTAGGACTTTCATAGCTAGATAAAAGTCAATGTCTGGCTTCAAAGCTTGAAGGACAGGAGCTTCTGGGGAGCTAGGTTGGTTAAGTATATGACTCTTGATTTTGGCTCAGGTCATGGTCTCACAGTTCATGAGTTTGAGCCCTGCGTTGGGCTCTGTGCTGACAGTGGGGAGCCTGCTTGGGATTCTTTCTCTCTCCTTCTCTTTGCTCCCCTCCCTCACTCTCTCTCTTTCTCTAAAAATAAATAAATAAATTCTAAAAAAAAAGACTTTAAAAAGCATCAAAATATGAGGCTGACTCTCTTGTTAGGGGGCTAATGCTCATTGACCATTCTGAAAATCCTCGGGTCCTTAAGAATTATGCTAAATGTACTCTTCCTATGCTCTATCAGTGGAACAAAGCCTGGATGACAGCACACCTGTTTACATGGTTTACCGGATATTTGAAGCGCACCACTCAGGGGGGAAAAGATTACTTTCAAAATATTAGTGCTCATTGACAAGAGCTCTGACGAAGGTGGATAAGGAGATTAATGTTGATTTCATGCCTGCTTACACAATATCTATTCTTCAGTACCTAGATCAGGAAGCAATTTTAACACTCAAGTCTTATTGAAGAAATATACTTTGTAAGGCTATGACTACTGTAAATAGTGATTTCTTGATGGATCTGGACAAGGTAAATTGAGAACCTTCTAGAAAGAATTCACCATTTACATGCCATGAAGAACATTCATGACTCATGGGAGAAGGTCAAAATATCAACCTCATCAGGAATTTGGAAAGAAATTTGACTCCACCCCTCATCAATGACTTTGAAGGATCAAGATTTCAGGGGGAAAACTAACTAGAGATGAGGTGGAAATAGCATGAGAACTAGAAGTGGAGTCTGAAGATGTGACTGGCCTCAATCTCATGATAAAAGTTGAATAGGGATGCTTGGGTGGCTGAGTTGGTTAAGCATCCAACTTCAGCTCTCACAGTTCGTGGGTTCGAGCCCCGTGTCAGGCTCTGTGCTGACAGCTAGCTCAGAGCCTGGAGCCTGTCTTCAGATTCTATGTACCCTCTGTCTCTGACCCTCCCCTGCTCATGCTGTCTCTCTCTCTCTCAAAAATAAATTTTAAAAAACATAAAAATTTTTTTAAAATGTTGAATAGATGAGGAGTTGCTTCTAACGTATGA
This sequence comes from Suricata suricatta, assembly GCF_006229205.1. Taxonomy (NCBI): domain Eukaryota; kingdom Metazoa; phylum Chordata; class Mammalia; order Carnivora; family Herpestidae; genus Suricata; species Suricata suricatta. The sequence continues at coordinate 68,088,126 of NC_043701.1, read as the reverse complement.
GGAAAGAAAGTGGTCTCTTGAGATGGAATCTACTCCTGGTGAAAAAGATTATTGAAATGACCACAGAGGAGGTAGAATATTACAGAAACTTAGTGGATAAAACAGTGGTAGGTTTGAGAGGATTGAAAGAAGTTCTGTGGGTCAGATGTCAAATGCTCACACAGCGTCACATGTTATGGAGCAATCATTCATGAAAGGAAGAGGAAAACAACGCAACAAATGTCATTGTCTTATTTTAGGAAATTGACATAGTCACCCCAACCGTTAGCAAGCGCTGCCACCCTGATCAGTCAGCAGCCATCAATATGGAGACAAAACTTCCACCAGCAAAAAGGTGAAACCTTTGCTGAAACCTCAAATGATAGTTAACATTTTTTAGCAATAAAGCATTTTAAATTAAAGCATGTACCTTGGGTTTTTTTTTAGATGTAATGCTTTTGCACTCTTAATTGACTATAGTATACGTGAACATAGCTTTCATAGGCACTAGAAGTAATAAAAACCATTTGACTCCCTTTGTTGTGATATTTGGTGGTGTGTAAGTCTGGAACCAAACTCACGACATCTCTATCAAGTTCAGATCATGATTACTGGTCATGTCCATGATTCAGCTCTTATATATACAATCATGTAGCCGGACATCAGTTGTAACAATAAGGTACAAGGAAAAGAGATTTCCTATTTATCAAAGTTGAGACACTTTTGGCATAAAGCCTAAGGACTTAATAATAATATTATATAAGAAGACTTTTAAAATATTTTTGTATGGGAGAAAGTTCAAATAATAATTTTATAGTTACATAATGTTACCAGATTATAAAGAAAATCTGCATGTTTCTCAATCACACTTTACTATTGATTTAGACACTGTTTTCATGAATTCCTGTAAGAAGTAAGCTATGTCAAGGGATTTTAACCTTGGCCTTTTCATTTGTAGTTATGAATCCTTTCAAAATACACAACACTAATAGCAGCTTTCTAGTCTTCATTTATGCCATAATTATTGTTGATAAGAGTTTTTAGTTTACTTTTCCCTAGCAGCGATATGTTTTGTTTTTGCCTTTTCAAGCACCGATAAATTACACACAGTATTCAAAGGATACTATTGTCTCTGATCACTGATGGTGGTTAAAATGGCATCATGAAGAAGTGATCATTGTGATTTAATGTAGGCTACATCAAATCTTATTTGAAAGTGCACAAACTTGCTACTAGGTATTTATTCAAGGGATACAGGTGTGCTGTTCCAAAGGGTCACATGCACCCAATATTTATAGCAGCACTATTGACAATAGCCAAAGTATGGAAAGAGCCCAAATGTCCAACAACATATAAATTGATAAAGAAGATGTGGTGTGTGTGTGTGTGTGTGTAATGGAGTAATACTCAGAAATCAAAAAGAATGAAATCTTTCCATTTACAACTACATGGATGGAACTAGAGTGTATTACCCTAAGCGAAATTAGCCAATCAGAGAAAGACAAATATCATGACTTCACTCAAAGGAGGAATTTAAGATATAAAACAGATGAACGTAAAAACAAGGAGGGAGACAAAACATAAGAGACTCTTAATTACAGAGAACAAACTGAGGGTTCCTGGAGGGATTGTGGGTAGGCAGATAGGCTAAACGGGTAAGGGGCATTAAGGAAGACACTTGTTGGAATGAGCACTGGGTATCATACATAGGGGATGAATCACTGGAATCTACTTCTGAAATCATTTTCTCACTTGGATGTAAATTAAAAAATAAATTTTAAAAATCCTAAAAAAAAAGAACGTGCACAAACTCAAACAAATGGGGAAAGAAAAGGCTGTATATTTGTTTCATGTCTATTAGTCATAAACAGCCAGAAAAAATACAAAGGTCAAGGCATAGAAAACTACCCAGGTCATATGTAAGCAAAGGTCAAAGTTCTGAAAACAGTATAGATTTGCCCTCTCTGTGCAATTGTGGAAAATTTCTTTCCACTGATTCCCTCAGTATTGTTAACATATTCATTTCTATGACTGCTCATTCAGCAGTGTATTTAATATGAGTTACTACCATGGTCTTTAGCCCTGGATCCCTGCAACCTATTCACAGGTGACTTTTTGTTCTGAGATTATAGAATATGAGAGAGTGTGTGTGTGTATATATATATACATATATATACCCACATATATACACACATATATATACATGTACATATATACATACACATTCACATTCATTTATATTTTAAAGTTTAATTCCTGTAGAGTTAACATACAGTTAACTCTTAGTTTCACATGTACAGTATAAAATTCAACAACTGTATTCATTCATCCAGGGCTCATCATGATAAAGGATATTTTTTCTTTAATGTTCCCATAAATATTTCAAGAGCAGCCACAGAGAGTGGCAAACATACTCAACGGGGTGCCTGCCATGCAGTTTGTAATGAAGGAAGATTGTAGAAATTATACACATTAAGTGATGTGCTTGAGGTACGTGTCACAAGTGTGCCAGTAGAATAGGCAGATGCCAATAAATTGTTGCACATGTAATCATAGAACTTCTTTCCTTTACTCTGTTTAAATATCCTAGTGGCTGTGTGGTTGCAGGGGGGCGGGGAAAGTGGGGCATGGCGTTCATAGTGGGAGGCGCTCATGGAGAGCATAGGTGAAGCCCAGCAGAACGGTAAGAAAATTTTTCCAAGCCATTTATCTGTTTACTGATATAGGTTTCAATTCAGAATCTGTGAGAAATTAGTCTGCGTCACTGTATCTGAACTCTACTGCTCAGCTCACATAGCCTATGAAACTCAGACCCGCTTGCTCATTTCCAGTCTGTATTCATGATGTTCCTAACTCTCTCACCTAGCTCTGAAACTTCTGAGTGTATCCTCAGGCCTCATCACTGGCCTTGGTGCCTCTAGAGTCTTTGCCTGAATATGGATCTACGCCTTATCTTATGGATTTTGCTTAGGCGCCTTCCATCTGCGCTCAGTTTCTCAGGTTTTGAGTGGGATATTTTCAGTGAGGTCTTGGCCCTTGAAAAAATCAGTCTTCTTCCTTGACACTCAGATGATGTCCCAAATAACCAGGCTGTATTTAACAGTTTGGAATTTAAAATGAAGTCTATTTAGGCCTCTTGAATTCATTTATTACCTACTAGAATGCATTTAAAATTTTTTAATATAGTTTATTTATTTTTGAGACAGAGAGAGACAGAGCACAAGTGGGGGAAAGGCAGAGACAGAGGGAGACGCAGAATCTGAAACAGGCTCCAGGCTCTGAGCTGTCAGCACAGAACCTGATGCAGGGCTCAAACCCACGAACTGTGAGATCATGACCTGAGCAGAAGTCGGACACTCAACTGACTGAGCCACCCAGGTGCCCCTAGAATGCATTTTAAAACAGACATTTGAATATTTAAATGTCTTCTACAACTTTATTTATATTCTATGTACATGTTTATATATAAAGTTTCTAGAAGCAAAATACACCAATCAGTTTCTTCTGGGCTGTGAATTGTCATGCATACAAAGCAAAATTTAGTGCCTGATTTTTCCTAGTGACACATGATTCCTCATGGTAATTTTTGATGAGACTTTAAAGAAGTTGGCCTTCATCCCTAAAATACAGCAGTTGTTTCAAATATTTTTTTTAAGTGCAGCCTTGTCATTTCTTTCCTTTGGAAATATCCTGTTTCCAAATATAATAAGATCTTGAGAAATAATGTTTATCAGGCAAAAACATGTAACCACTTACAGTGATAATTAGATGAAATATAGAACTCAACAATTCAGTATTTGAAAATTAAATGATAATTTGTTGAGACCGATATAAATTTTATGTAGAAGACTTGAGAAGCTGAAAAAAATCTCAAAATATATTTTTAAATTCTTTTTTTTGTTGTTGTTATCAATGGAAAACCAAAATGAGCTGCTCATATAATGGGAGCCCTTGAAGATTAAGCAAGGCGATCTGGGATGGTGATTCCCCCACTTATAATACATGTGATCAGAGGTCACTTAACTTCTCTAAATCTTAATTTTATCCCTTGTAATATGCAGCAGAAAGATGATAAATTAATAAAACCTTGATTCACTTGAATTTTATTATGTCCATTATAGTCCTGAATGCACTTTGCTAGTACATATTTTCTACTCAATCATATGGAGCAAAAGTTACACCAAAAGAAGCATAGTAAGTAAATTGTCAGTATGCTTGTTTTTCCCATTAAATGATACATAATGGAAAATTCAATGAATCATTGAGAATATTAAGCCATGGAGATACTGTCACATCTTACAAGACAGTTATTAAAAGTTTTTCTCAATATTAAACTAACAGTGCAAATAGGAACATTTCCCATTAGATTAAAAAAAATTTTTTTTTGCATTAAGATCACAGTAGTTAAACAAGTTAGTGACTATTGTCTATTTTTTCCTTAGCCTCATCTGGTATATACATACACTGTGCTTATTTCTTTTATTATTTTTTTCCTTTCCACATTTTCCTCTTAGAGCTTCCTTTCTGGTCACTGAGAAACTATTTCAAGCTTCCAGCTGAAGGACTCTACACTGTAATGTTCCTCAAACAACTGCATGGATGATATTGGTATATATGTATTATAAGAGGAAAAAAAAAAAAGGAAACCACTCACAAGCCCTCACGTGATCTAAAGGAAACACCTGGTCCCTAACAGTAGTGCAGTGTTACAAAGAGAGTCACAGACTTGTGGAATTTAAAATTTAACAAAACTGACCACTACATAGAAATGGTGAATTTAGCAGTTAAGATTGCAAGGCCTAACTCATCTTGTTCATAGATACAATATATAAAAATTACTTTTATCATGGTTTTCTTTGTCTTTTGACTTTATACTTCGCACTTCCTAAAAGTGGAAATAGGGCCATGTGGGTGGCTTAGTAGGTTAAGAATCTGACTCTTAATTTTGGCCCAGGTCATAATTTCACGGTTCATGAGATCAAGAACCTGCTTGGGTCTGTCTGTCTGTCTGTCTGTTTGTCTCTCTCTCTCTCTCTCTCTCCCCCTCCCTCTCCCTCTCCCTCTCTCTATCTCTCTTTCTCCCTGCCTCTCTCTCTCTCCCTCAAAATAAACAAACAACCAACCCCCAAAGTGGAAATAAAAGTATAATGCATGACTTACAGGATCATTTCCCGGCTTCAGTGTTTATCAACATCTTGCTATTTGGACACCAGATTACTTTGATATATTCTGTCCAAAAAGCCTTGATGAAGGGAAGGGAATCATAGAGGATGAACCAAAAATGAATGGATATGTAAATAGTGAATGTTGAAAGCTAAATCAGGGATTAGATTAGAACTGCAAAGACTAAGGTTGGGAGTCACTAGGTAAAAGCAATCATCAAACTTCGTTTTGCATGCAAGTCAGTTTACAAGCAGAAGAAACTGATGGGGTTCATTTGCTATAATAGAGATTTAGAAATCGATATGACCAAAGAAATAACATAAATCATTGAGTCTAAGAATGTCACCTCTACTTTTCTTCATGATACCCCAAATGTGAACTCTATTCCACTGTCCTTGTCACATTATTATATAAATGTCCTTGGAGGTCTGGCTCAGTTATGTGCCAGTAAGAACTCAGTATTAGTGAGTTTACCCTTGTTTGGCTCAGGGCCCGTCACACTGAAGGTTTTCTATAGAAACTGGACAAATTATTTCAAAGATCTGTCTGACAAAATGTTGCTGGTTATATTGAGACCGATGTGTTATCAAAGTGACAAAGAATCATTAAAGAGGGAGCTGATGATACTCTGAGGATACAAGTCACACACTTGACATCTTGGAGCCATGCCAGCCGTGGGCACATGAGAGAACTAGGTTAGCTTACCAGCAACATTAGCAAATCTTCCCACACTCCAGTGAGAACCAGAGAGGCCCTAAAAACAAAAAGTTTATGTGACTGGTGATTCTCCATCCTCCTTTCTTCCCTACCCAAACCCTGCTTCCCTTCATCTATGAGAACGTTTCAGACTATACAACTAAGTAGGGTTTCCAGATCCCCTTACTCTTTTTCTCATATTGAGACTTTTACTCCACCTTTGCAGGGAGAATTTATAGAAAATAAGCAACTTGTGTAGCAATCTGACCTGTAAAAAGCTTAAAAATATCCTAAGGGCAGTCTCAAGAATTGTCTCATTTATCTTACATCACTGAGCAAAACTTAGATGTCCTCTGAACCTGTCTGACACAGGGAAGATAAGAGCCAGAAAAGATCATTTATATCCCTGCATTGTGTGAGATACTTCTGATACCTTTGAATAGGTTCATGAGATTAATGAAAATTATAATCATCTTTCTATGGACGATTCTATGAATTCACAAATTCCTTTTGAAGTCCTTTGACTAACGGCCTGAAAACCACCATGCCACATATGCTTTTCTACCAGTTTCTCTCAGAAAGGGGCAATTAGGTTAACCATTTCAGTAGCTTCATAAAAATGTAAAATGTTTGTTTACAACTGCCATGTAAGAGATTGAAACAAGACCTTGTAAGAAAGCAGCTTCCTTTTTTTCTTCATCAAGAACCTACGTCCTGGATAAACCTTCACTTAATCTAGTATATAAGGAGGATTGTTATTTTTCTGTTTTTTCTTGTGAGCTTGGGAATTTACTTTACAAAAAGTATTCCACATTTATAATCATGCTATAGAAACTTCTGATAATTTTCCATCATGGCTTAAAGATATGCATTTTAGAAGACATAAATGACATGTCTGCAGACCATTACTAATATCTCTGTGTAGGCTTCTTGCTGTTTCCAGCCATGTTATAAAACAGAAATAAAGACTAAGTCATAAGAGGCAACAATCGAGCCAAAAGGATTTGCTATAAACACCACCTGACGCACCTTGGGAAACAATGCAAATTTAGTTGGATGCTTGGTTCACGCGAAAGCTGGACAAATTAATGTCAGGGAGCAAAGAGGCTTCATGAGCCTCTCTGTTTAGAAAGATGGCTTCCTGGAGAATTTACTGTCCGTGACACTCACTTGAAGGTTAACAAATGCTGCTTTGTATTATTAACCATCATTATCCAGTGAATTGGAAGCTGGTGGAGGCAAGTCATTTGCAGTCATTATTGTGTCTAGAACATAGTGGATACTCAATACGACTTAAAAAGCATTGTATAATGTAATAATCAAATGTCAATCAAAAGCTTGATAGAATTCTGACCATCTATAGTATCAGAATGGTGAATAATGAGGCTTTATCATGCACAGGGACTTCCTATTGCACAATCAAACAATTTTAAAGCTTACCTTTAAAGTCAAGCTAACCTATCTTTCCCCTTGGATCTCAGAATTCTCTCCAATGTCAGGCCATTCTTAATGACTTCGTATCTTTGCACTCTCTCGAGCAAGGCTGACTTTTGAGAACAACCATTCTGTGATTATAAAAGTCAGACTGGCTGACATATACATGAAGCAATTTATTCAAAATGAATGCAAACAACTAGTGATAACTCAGGTCACACATATGGCAGATAAGAGAAGGTAAATGCCTTCTTCTGGGTGCACTGCTATTAGTGGATAGCTCCATTGCAAACTCTCATTTCTATACTATACTGAATTTATGTCTCCAATGTGTAACGTAGGGCTTATGCTCCCTCAACGTATAGTTTAAACATACCCTTCTGCTACTCTGGCACCTGCTATGACACTCCATCTTACACTTATGTAAGATGTACTTTACCCATTTCAGTTAAGTTTTATTGTCTCATGTAAGAACACTAACAGTACAGATAAACTGCTAGAAGAAGATGTCATATTTATCAGCCAGGCTTTATTATTTATCCTTGCTGTTAGAATCACTACTAATCAAGTGTTAAAATTTGCCCCTTCAAATCAGCTTTTGTATTCTTTGGGTAAATACCATGTAGTGCCATTGCTGGGTCATAAATTAGTTCTATTTTTAACTTTTTGAGGAAACTCCATAGTGTTCTCCAGAATGACTGTGCCATGTGCATTCCCACCAACACAGTAAGAAGGTTTCCCTTTTCTCTGATCCTCACCAGCATCTTGTTTCCTGTGTTGTTTATTTCAGCTATTCTGACAGGTGTGAGGTGGTATCTAATTGTGGCTTTGATTTGATTTCCCTGATGATGAGTGATGCCGAGGATCTTTTCACGTGTCTGTTAGCCATTTATATGTCTTCATGGAGAAATGTCTGTTCATATATTCCGCCCATTTCTTAACTGGATTATTTTTTGGGTGGTGAATGTGATAAGTTCTTTATAGATTTTGAATACCAAACCCTTTATCTGCTATGTCATTTGCAAATATCTTCTCCCACTCTGTAGATTGCTTTTCAGTTTTGTTGATTATTTCTTTTGTTGTACAGAAGCTTTTTACCTTCATGAAGTACTAATAGTTCATTTTTGCTTTTGTTTCCCTTTCCTCTGGACACATGCCTAGTAAGAAGTTGCTGCTTGTGTCCTTCTCTAGGATTTTGATGGTTTCTTACCTCACATGGTCTAATCCATTTTGAATTTATTTTTATGTATAAGAAAGTAGTTGTTTCATTTTTCTGCATGTCACTGTACAATTTTCCCAACACCATTTACTGAAGAGGCTGTCTTTGGAAAAAGAAGATGTGGTATGCGTGTGTGTGTGTGTGTGTGTGTTAACCATCAAAACGAATGAAATTTTGACATTTGCAATGACGTGGATGGAACTAGAGTGTATTATGCATAACGAAATAAGTCAGTCAGAAAAAGATAAATACCTTATGATTTCATTCATATTTGAAATTTAAGAACAAAACAGATGAACATAGGGGAATGTAAGGAAAAATAAACAGAGGGAGGCAAACTATAAGAGACTCTTAACAATAGAGAGCCCACTGAGAGTTGCTGGAGGGGATGTGGGATGGATGAGTTAAATGGGTGATGGGCATTAAAGAGGGCACTGGGCGTTTTATGCAACTAAATTCTACTCCTGAAACTAATACTACACTATATGTAAATGAACTTGAATTTAAATAAAATCTTGGAGAAAAAAAGATAATTAAAATAAACATATGTCTTGACGTTAGGAGGCATAAAAAATGCACAAAAGGGTCTCCAATCAAAGTTGTTTTTTACTATGCTCTATGGATATCTGTTGTCATAATATCTAGGAATAATGTTAAAATGAATTATAATAATAGGTATTTAGAACATCAGAAAAATTTTCCAACTTAAACATATATATGTGTGTATATATACATACACACACACACACACACACACACACACACACACACATTAAGGCAAAGCCTAATTGAATGAGAACTAAGTTGTCATAATGAATGTAACATGACCATCTTAGTCCTAATCATTCCTTTCAAACACTAATTAATAATATTGAATTTCTTAATTTTTTGATGCTATACAATAGTTTGTCTTTGATCACTCTTAAACAATAAGAAATAGCATTTTCACTGGAAGAAAATAAATGAAACCTTTAGAGTGGTCACATTTACTTTGTGGAATAAATAATATATATTTTTTTCATTTTTTAGGATTTCTCTATTTATATTTGAAGAACATTCTCATCTTTAAACAAAAATCAATTAAAAAATAAACAATTTATATCAAGAAAGATAATATGAAAACTATGCTTTGAATATTTTTAAGGAAATATCACTTTATGTGACCTGCCAGTTATACTTTTATTTTTAATGTAAGAGTTTAAGAAATAAAATATGTTTATTTTCTTATAGTAGAATAAGAAATAGAACCAGCATTGCCTTATAAACAATATACTATTGTTTTTTATAACTGCTTTATGATATTAATTCAATTTAAGATTAGTATTCATTCATTTGGGAGGAGTTGATCACACAGTTGAAGATTTCTTAAGGACTTACAAGAAATAGCCTGTCAACCCACTGCTTTGAAAGCCTGTGGTCTTTTTGTCCTATCTTGTACCTTCTCCAAAATCATCCTGCCAACTCCAAAGTTTATACAGCCTTGAGGAAAAATCAATCTCAAGCCCAAGACCTTTGATTGAAAGAGCAAACAGAATGACTTAAGAACAATCGTCTTCCAGCTGGGAGATCCTGTAAGTGAAAAGGGAGTACATTTCCTCCCAAGAGAAATCAGGCTGTAAATAAACAGAATGAGCTCATATCCTAAACTCTCTGATATCCAGATACCTCTTATATGCTCACTCCCAAAACGGCTCTTTTTGTCACATCCAGACATCCCTGAGACACACACTCCCAGAGTGTTTCTAAAATCTATTTAGAAAATCTTGGATACTGATAAGTGGTGACATCAAGGTGTGTGACAGCAGGGGCTGAACAAGATGATTTGAAAAACTACCATCTCGAGGCTTTTCTAGAAGGGAAAGGTAGAGATGTTACCACCTTCTCCAAGGATCCTTACCAGAGTCGTTTCCCAACCTTTGCTAAGTGTAAAATTAGAGTATAAAAGTGGGTACCAATCACCCACTTTTTGCTAAACATGCAAAGATATTATAAAACAATTTTTTGAGGGTGAGCAGAAAATGGTTGCTACAATGAGAAGATAACAATGTGAAGTGAAATACCTTTCCTTTACATTTTAAAAACAAATGGCATTTCAGAGACCACGTAAAAGAATATTCTGACTTTCCTAGTTCTCTGATCTTTAGGAATAAAATCTGCAACACATTTCAGGAAAAAAACTACAAACAACATTAGTGAGCAAACCAGGCATGCATATTGCTTCGTATAGCCCAGCACCCGTACGGAGATCATTTACTCTGTGCTGCAAAGGAAATGTCTATTTCTTGTTCTTGATCATGGATCAAGTGGTCTAATAACTTTTCGTGTAATTAGATTCTGAATTTTATTTAGACCTCCTTCTGTCAGTAACTCTCTAGCAGTGTGGTTGCACAAGAATCTTAGCCTATTCTGCTTCTACAACATTGTGGTAGCATTTCTTTGGTTTCCCCCCTTTGCTTTTACTCTGCCTATGCTTTGGTTCCCTTGGTCATTCTGTCCCGTGTCACACTATCTGATTACACGTTCGCCGTCCTTATGCAATGTATTGGCATGCTTCCTGCTGCCCTAGCACCTTGACCAACATTCTTACAGCAGAGATTATCATGTGAAGCTCTGACTGAGTCTATTTAAGATAATGGAGCAACTCATACAATTTCAAGGCCAAAGTGCAAAACATGCTTGAGAAATAGAGGAAAAGATAGCGAAAAATGGAGGATAATACTCCAATAAGTGAAGAACAAATGAGTACAGGATGTAAGAAAATATGACAAGGTTTTACTAGAATCCTGAACCTAAAGTCTGATTTGTAGTTATGGTCTACTAAGAGCAATGAGGAGACCTGGATTCTTGATGGAGTCCTTTACGATCGTCTCCAGGCACCTCAGGAAAGTCACTCAGTCAACTTCTCTAGACCTCTGCTTTATTGTCTGTTAAATGGCAGTAAAAGTATTTGCCCTGCTAATCTGGTAGCCTTGTTTTTTACTGCAGAATGGTCCAGTGTCTATAGCGAAGCCTGCTGATAAGAAGCTGCTCAGTACAGCTACGTCCACCCAGACAGGAGCCCTCGCAAGACAGAAACTCCTAGGGCTCCTTTATAGACAAACATTTGGAGTAGAAGTTTTATTTTGATCCCTTAGCTTCCTATTCTTGTGAAATTCTTCTATTTTAGGTTTAGCAGCTCTCTTCTCCCATCAAAAGCTCTTATGTTGGGGCACCCGGGTAGCTCAGTCAGTTAAGCGAATGGCTCTTGACTTCAGCTCAGGTCATGATCTCATGGTTTGTGAGTTCAGGCTCCACATTGGGCTCTGTGCTCACAGTCACAGTCTGCTTGTGATTCGTGCTCTCTCCCTCTTTCTCTTCACCTCTCCCACTTGTGCTCTCTTTCTATCTCAAAATAAATTAATTTTTAAAAAATGCTCTTGTGTCATTTTTATTTGTATCCTCTTTTGAAAACTTACACTTACGTTGCTTAATATTTAAAATAGGCAGGGGGCACCTGGGTGGCTCAGTTAGTTAAGTGTCTGACTCTTCATTTAGGCTCAGGTCATGATCTCGCAGCTTGTGAAATCAAGCCCTGCATCTGACAGTGCAGAGCCCACTTGGGGTTCTCTCTCCTCCTCTCTCCGTTCCTTTCCCACTTTCTCTCTCCTCCTCCTCTCTCTCAAAATAAATAAATAGACTTAAAAAAGTAAAATAGGCAAACCTTAATCATGTGTCTTAAGGATATTAGTATCTTAAGGCTTGGTTTTAATTGCAGAATAGGCTCTTTTTATTTCATAGGTAGACCCATGTTTTATCACTATGCTGCTCAATTCAAAACAAGGTAGAAGGGGCAGATAGAATGTAATCTCTCCTCAGTTATGGATAGCAAAGGAAAGTGGTCAGAGAGGACTTTGTGATGAGATGAGATGAACATAAGATATCCAAGTAGGAAGGTCTGCCAAGCTGAGGTTTTACCACAGAGGATGAAAATACAGAAGATAAAATGTTACTATATACTTTGCCTGAAGTCAGGTTTTCTTGGGTTGCTCAATATTCAAAACTGGGAGCAAACTGGGCCCAAAATCAGTAAACAATTTTTGAAAGGTCTGTATGAGTAGGGAATGGAGAAAAGTCAAACTGTCACTATATTCAGATGATACGGTATTATATACAGAAAACCCTAAAGACTCCATCAAAAAACTGTTAGGAATAATAAATACAGTAAAGTTGCAGGATATACAATCAATACATAAAAATATGCTGCATTTCTATACACTAATAACAAAATAATGAAAAGCAATATTAAGAAAACAATCCCATTTATAATTGCATCAAAAAGAATAAAATACCTCAAATACATTTTACCAAGCAGGTGAAAGATTTGCAGATTGAAGAAATAAGTATGAAAGAAATTGAAAAAGACACAAATGAATAAAAAGATATTCTGTGTTCATCAATTAGAAGAGTCACTATTATTAAAATATCCATACTACTTAAAGCAATCTACAGAGCCAATAGAATCCCTATTAAAATTCCAATGGCATTTTTCAAAGAGACATAACAAATAACCTTAAAATTTTCTTGCAGGAAAATATCTCCAAATAGACAAAGCAACATTAAGAAAGACAAACAGTGCTTCTAAAACAAAACCACAATGATGATATAGAGGATGATGGAGGACTGAGCTGGCTTAACTAGTTCTGCCAATAAGAGGCCATAAGATGGGAATATGGGACCCAGCAGTGAGGAAGTTTAGGTGCCCTCCCCAGGGGCACCTCCTGGGGACCGGGAGGCCCCAGCTGTGCAGCTATGGAATGTCAGTGTGCCCTGGGACCCAGCTCTGGGACAGGTTCCGGGGCTCTGGGGTGGGCTCCCTGCCTGGCAGCTGACCCACCAGGTGGATCTGGTGCAGGGGACTGCATGCCATAGGCAGGGTTGCCTGTGCACACTGGGTGTCTCAGTAGGTTAAACCTCTAACTCTTGATCATGATCTGTTGGTTCATGAGTTCAAACCCTGTTTTGGACTCTGCAATGACAGTGTGGAGCTGCTTGGGATTCTCTCTTTCCCTCTCTCTATACCCCCCCCCCACTTATGTTCTCTCTCTTTCTCTCTCTCTCAAGATAAAGAAACATTAAAAAAAAAAGAAAGAAAGAACAAAACTGGAGGCATCATTCTCCCTCACTTCAGACTATATTACAAAGCTATAGTAATTAAAAGAGTATGACATTGGCATTAAAAAAGTTACACAGATCAATGGAACAAAATGAAAAACCCATAAATAAACTCTTGTATACATGGTCAATTAATTTGTAACAAAAGACCCAAGAATATACAATGGGGAAAAATAGTCTCTCAATAAATTGTGTTGGAAAAGCTGTACAGCCTCATGTAAAAGAATGAAACTTGACTTCTACTTATCCCATATACAAAATATTAACCCCAAATGGACTAAATATTTGAACATAAGACGTGAAACCATAAAAATCCTAGAAGAAATATAGGCGGTAAGCTCCTTGACATCAGTCTTAGTAATGAGATTTTTTTTTTAGTTCTTTAAAGTTTATTTATTTTGAGAGAGAGCAAGAGTGAGAGCGAGAGCGAGAGAGCGAGAGAGTGAGAGAGAGAGAGAGAGCAAAAGTGGGGTAGGGGTTGAGAAGGAGGGAGAAAGAACTCCAAGAAGGCTTTTCAATGTCCGTGCAGAACCTGACATGGGGCTGAAACTCACAAACTGTGAGATTATGACCTGAGCTGACATTGAGTCAGACGCTACCTAGGTGCCTCAGTGATGAGTTTTTGAATCTTTACACCAAAAGCACAAGCAACAAAAGCAAACATAAACAAGTGGGGCCATATCAAGCTACAAAGATTCTGCACACCAAGGGCATCCATCAACAAGATGACAAGGCAAACTATTTGAAAAAAATATTTGCAAATCCTAGGTCTGATAAGGGGATAATATCCATAATATAAAAAGAACTCAAAAGACTCAATAGCCAATAAAACCCCAAATAATCCAATTCAAAAATGGACAAGAGAACCTGAACAATTATCTAAGAAACATATACACATGAGAAATAGATGCATGAAAATATATTCAACATCATTAGTCATCAGGGAAATTCAATTCAAAACCACAATGAGAAATGGATCAAAACCACACCTGTTAGAATGGTTATTATCAAAAAGACAAGAAATAAGAAGTATTACTAAGGATATGGAAAAAAAGGAACACTTGCACGTTTCAAATGCAAATTGGTGTTTCTACTATGGAAAACAGTATAGCAGTTCCTTGAAAAACTTAAAAGGGAACAACCATATGATCCAGCAATTCCACTTTGAGTATTTACCTGAAGAGAACAAAAACACAACTTGAAAAGGTTATGTGCATTATTTATAAGAGCTGAGATATGGAAGCAACCTCAGTGTCTATTGATTGATGAACAGATATAAATTTGTTATATATGTGTAGACATATCAGAGTATACATTTTATACAGAGTATGTGTCTATATTACTGTACATATTGTATACATTACAGTATACACACAATGGGATATTATTTAGCATAAAAAAGAATGAAATCTTGCCATTTGCAATAAGAGCATTATGCTAAGTGAAATCAGAGAAAAACAAATATCATATGATCTCTCTCGTATGTGGACTCTTAAAAACAAAAGCAACAGTTCATAGATACAAAGAAAAAAACTAGTGGTTGCCAGAAGTGGGAGAAGTGGTGGGAGTCCAAAGGTAAAAGAACAGTAACAACATCACAACAAAAAAGAAATGAAAAATTAAAAGAAAAAGAGAAATAGTGAATTTTAAGGAGAAATGATAAGTTCAGCTTTGGAGATTTTGAGTTTGGAGTGCCTGTGGGATATGGAGACATCTGATAGGGACTAGAATATGTACTTCTGGTCTTACGAGATGTGTTTGAATGAAAGGTAGATTGAGAAGCATCCACATACAACTGAAGTCAAAGGGGAAGGTGAGATGTGCCAGGGAAAATGGAGAGCAAGAGGAAGTACAAGGCGAGAGCCCTAATGTCTGGGCCGAGAAAGAGGGACCTGCAGAGGAGACTGAGATAGAACATCCTCAGGGGGAGGAAGAAGAAGAAAACAAGTGAGTCTGAGGTCACACAAGCTGATAGAAGTGTATTTCTCAACAAGGTGAGAGAGCACAGGAAGAATGGAGAAATGTGAGATTAGGGCTATGGCTGACCTCAATCAGAGGCATTTCCGGGGGTGGAAGTTAGACTGGAGAGGGATAAGAATTGGCACAGGAAGGTCAAGTGCAAGGAACTTTCCTAGGAAATTTGACTGCCACAGGGAGATAAAGCAGTGACAAACGTGAGGATTTGAGGAGATGAAGTGGAGGGGTGACGAGAAAAAGCAGGGTGAACTGCTCCTGGGAAGGAGTCCACAGAAAGGCAGAGATTGAAGCCATAGGAGTATAAGGAAAGTAATCCATTCAACAATTAGTTGAAAGCCTCCTACGTGCCAGATCAATCCAGCCACCCTCTATTGAAAACACATATGACAGGTTAGCCTGAGGCTTCATCATCAAGGGAAAACAATTCTTAAGTTTTTTCCCTAAAATTTCTTATTCCAATCTTTCCCCTCCTCTTTCCCTATCCCTACTCCTCCACATACCTGGATACCCTGCAGGAGCTCATACAAAAGAAAAGAAAAAAAAGAGGAAGCCAAATTCCTTACAGTCTTTCTTATCTGGAATTCCCCAGTAGAATCAAGCCCTAATATCCTCAGTTATCTATTGTGGGCAATAAAGAAACTTCTCTCCTATGCAACTAGAATGGAATTTCTTATGCATTGTGCAAGGGAGATTCCTTCCGTAAATGAGATGAGGAACCTGGCTGATAATGGTTGCAGTGGAGGAGGGCACTGTCCTACTCAAAGAGGAAACACTCCATGAAACATGACTTTTCATACTTGGTGTGAGCTGTTGAAATTTTCAAGTAAGCTACAGGGTGAGACCATTCTAGTCCTGTAGGAATTATGCTTCATAAATTTCCATTCTTCTCTTGCCCTTGGAAGCCTGGATCTCGTATGGGTGAGATAAAGATGCCCAGCTGGCTTACTCTGGGAAGATACCATCAGGAGGTCTCAGTATAGGTGTGGTGAAAGGAAGGGAATGGTTAGCAAGATGATACAGTATTGCTGGATAATAGAAGTCAGTGGCCCGCTGTGAGTACCAATAACAGAGAAACTTTATATAGCTTCCTTTAGGTCAGCCTTGCTCATGTCTTCACATATCTCAGAACGAGTGGGGCCATCGAACTTAAGACTGAGAGACTGGGTAGGGTAAAGTTACTTAGAAGGAAAACTTAAAAAAGGAGGCTCCTAAAAGGGGTTGTCAAACATTATTCTGGTGCTCAAGCTCATCAGACTAGTTCTTGAGATATTGACAGGCACCACTTCGCATATACGTCACATTACACTGGGGTAACATCCCCATATGGAATAACATGCTCATATTTCAGCTTGCGAGTGGTGGTGGAGATGCTGACTGTGGTGATAGTATGTGGGCACACAGGAATGTCAACAACTGTTGTTTGAGAGGACATAAGGTTTACTAGTGGGGGGGAAGTAATTAGATAAATTATTGAGGTACGTATATGTGATCTCCATTTTTCCTTCCCTTATTTCTAAACATATTGCTATGCCTTTTGAGTGTTCTTACCATGAATATTCTTACAGAGCATAAAATAGAGGTCCTTTGAACTTAACTCCACATTAGGACTTTTTAAAGTGTACCAATTCATTGATATCATGCTTGATATCATGGAAAGGGAGGAAGAGAAGTGACTTTAGTAAAGGGTACATGGATAGGACTCCAAAGGTCCAAAAAAGAGATTTTTTCCCAGCTTCATTGCAGTATCTTTGGGGAAGGGATAGGATCTCAATGGCTGTGAGCTGTGCCTAGGGAACTATCTCCAAGTATCTCTAGGACTTTTGCCTTCTAAGATTTTTGTATCTAAAACTTCAAAAGGAAGCCTAGAAACTTAGGGCCCTGTGAGACTTGGTCATTAGATATTTTAGTGATAGAGCAGGAGACAAGAGCAGCCTGTGGAGTTTTAGTGTAGGTTAAACCCCTAAAACTTACCCATGACTTTGACAAGAATGAGGGGAACATAATAACAGAGATTGAATTACCTTCAGTGGACTGGGTACTCAGAATCTGAGTTGATAAAAAGAATCATATTAATATGACATACTTCTTACTCTTTGATTTGTGGCTATAAAGCCATCTCCACTGCAAGCCATACCTACAAATGTTGAAGGTCACTACCATGAACCACATTTCTGCTAATTCCTACCAAGTGGTTAGCGTGATACGGACACAGTAAGTGAACTTCCCAGCAAGTAATGAAATGTTCATCAGTTACTCATAACTCAAATGCTTCTGCTATATTACTCCTTTGAACTCAAATCTTTTCTTCTAGTGAAATAAAGACTCCCCATCATACATGGTCATTGACACTGTCTCTTGTGTATGTGGTCTCAGCTCCTCAATTTCATGTTTCTAATGTCTAATCCCTTCTTTATGCTTTCCCAAATTTTACTATTCTCTTAAGTCTTTATGCTTTCCTGTCTTTACAGTCTAAACTAGTCTGCCAGGATTTCAATTTAATATTTTACTTCAGATCTACAAAGAGTACTAATCCTGACCTGCAATTTCTCCAGCCTTTTCTGCTATAAAATTTGCTCTTGATTTAGTCTTATCTTGATACTGATAACAGCACAATGCCTGTCGAGTACTCAAAACTTTGAAACTAAAACGAAATACCCATTATTCCTAACATTCAAATACTCCATAATGTAATATGGGGATGTTTTTAGCTTAATAGATAACTTTATAAAACCAAAATAAAACACTTTAAAGTTATAAAGGAAATAGTAATGGTGGCATGGATTTTGTTGTTGATTTTTTCTTTTTTTTTGTGTGGCTTACTTGTTTTAAAGCATAGTGCATTTCCTTAATCATTTTATGTAACCTATCACATCTATTTCTGCCTACTAAAAGGCTCCTGGTAAAGCTCAGGTTAGTTTATATCACCAATGTTTTATTTCTAAAAAAAATACAAAGATGATATTGAAATGTTAGTGAGCCTTAAAAATTATTGCCCTGTAAAGGAATTCCTTTATGGCTTCTACTACCCATATTCGTTGCCCTACCTTTGTAGTTTGAGTTCTATATTAAATAAAATTTGATGAACTTTAGAGTAGATCAAGAGAAAGAATTAAAAAATGACTAGCAGAAGAGTGGTATTTAGAGACGTAAACAAAATAGTTGGAATAAAGAATGTCTATATAGTAAATAAGATAATATATTTGAGTGGAAGCATTCATTGGACATGTGGTTAATCTAAAGGATAAATTTGTTATACCTATAAACATTGCTAAACAATACTCTAAAGCATTGAATGTGGTCTTCATAATTTTTTTAAATCAAAGAAAGTCATGTGCCTTAATAAGACATGATAATCTAATAGGGAAATAAATTCAAGGGTCAGAACCTTGCCTAACTGAAGAGGCTCTGTTTATATTTTCCATACAGACAGCACAACAGGTGCTAGTGTACTCAGCTCATGAGTAGTTAACTATTGCCCACACAGCAAAACAATGTTCCTGAAACAGTTATGCAGAACTAAGCCCATCTCTAAGTAGTAATAAAGTGTGACTGTATGATTAATGATGACTCACTACTCTTTTATACAAAGCCAATATTATTATGACATAACACATGTAGTATGACAAGAATAACAGTATTTTGGAGGTCATGTATATGATTCTTTTCAGCTTACAAATGAAGCAAATGTGACACTCTGGGATTCAGGGACTTGCCCAAATTCATATGGTTATTTAAAGTGTCCTCATTTCTAATACAGTGTGTCCAATTGCAGTGCAGGACATTGATAAGTTCAAGATGCTTGTATGAAATAGAAAACTACAGATACTTGCAAAGTGATCACCACAAATAAAATTTGAATGGATTTTGAATTTTAAGTGTTGATTGTAATTTTTTAAAATTAGCCCAAATGGCCTCATCAGCCTAGAAATGTTATGAAGCAATGATTTATTACAATTTTTAGAATATTTCATATAAATGTCATAAAAGGTAGCTTCCAAATAAGATTCATTGTTGAATTCAGAACTTTTATTCCTTCTACCTTTTAACACGGGGTTATTTTGCCAAGCACTCTCATCAGTATTAGGAATCAAATGGTAAGAAAGACATGGTCCCAGCTTTGTAATTGTTTTCAGACTAGCAATTTACAAGCAATTAAATAGCCAGTGAGAATTCAACATAAAAATATGTTAAATGCCTATTACTTTTCAGGCACTATCCTAGGTGCTATAAGCAACAGTACAGCAGAGAAGGAGGCTGACCAAACACCTGCCCTACCTTTACTTGGATTGGTGGGGAGGAGAAAGAGAATGAAAGAGACAGAGACAGAAAGATGGAGAGACAAAGAGATAAAGTGACAGAAAGACAGAAAACAGAAGTGAAATGTAGATAAATACATATTGATATATATAAATAGTTCTAAATAATGTCACAAAATGATAAGTGCTATGAAGAGAGAAATTTAGGATACAGGGAACAGAATGGCAGGGGGTGAGGAAGAGCATTGTTCTTTTGGAAGGCCTCTCTGAAGTGCTACATTGAAGCCAAGATCTGGGAGACCATTCCAGGCAGAGCTACCACAAGCATAAAGGCCCAAAGGATGGATGTACTAGAGAAACAACAAAGCTAATATTGTGGGAATGGAGTAAAGGAAAAGGGGAGGATTGATAGAAGAGATGATGAGAGGAGGCCAGGTCGGATTGAGCAAGGTTAATAGGTCATGGGAGGAGTTTTGATTGTATTCCATGTGTGTTGGGAAGCCATTTCAAAATAGGGAAGTATAGAGGAAAGAGTCAAAGCAAAGGTTTTAGTCAGGAGATTAGAGTAGGAGGCACTGGGTATAGCGTTGACCTGACAGATGGTAGTCTTAGTGAAGTTGTTGAGAAAAGGCTGGATTATATATATGAGATCTATGTATATATATATATATATATATATATATATATATATATATATATATATATATATATATACAT